>NC_134576.1:107200010-107420010 GCF_050947875.1 Dermacentor variabilis
GGGGGGGGGGGGGGGGGGAGGGGTCGTGGACGAGACGGCTCAGTGCGGTAGGCGGACAGTGTTTAGCTTGTTCGTAAAACGCATTAGAAGGAAGCTTTAGCTCGGGCCCAACTCCGACGCGGCCTATTCAAATACATGTAAAACGCAAAGACGCCTTTCTCAAATAACCCCTGGACCGATTTTAATGAAATGTGTTGCATTTAAGAGAGAAAGTTAAACTCTTGTGAATGCTGGAAGCGGAATTTCGATTTAGGGCCTGGATTTTATGAAAAGGATTTTCAAACACTTGAAAGCTAGAAAAAATCGACTCACGAAGTTTCTAAATTAATAGGTCTGCATCAAAAACAGACATCGCGGTTCTGTAAACGGCATCCATTAGATCATTCAAAGTGGAGAAATTCAATGTGTCGATTTACATTTTACATGAATTTATTACGTTGTGTACAAGGGTTCTCCAAAAGCTGTATTTACATGTTACCAATTTTTTAGAGATTCATATGTAACACATCAGTTTTGTCCCCTTTAGATGTACTATCAGATATAATTCACAGAATTGTGATATCATTTTTCCTTTCTGAATTAGAGAGTTGTCAACTTGATAGGTTCGTTTTCTGAAAATTATCGATTATTGCCAATTTTTAATAAAAATTTACTTTCTAAATCGAAAATTCGAAACCAACAGTCACTAGATTTTAAGTTTTCCTTTTAAATGCAACAAACCTCGTCAAATTTAGCGCAGTGGTTGCCGAGAAAAACGAATTCTCCTTTTACATGTATTTAGATACGAGCACCCGAGCTAAAGCTTCCTCTTAACGCTTCGCGCTTTCAACGCTTTAAGCGAGCAGTGAAACAGACTACGGCAAGTCACTGCGATGCTAACTGTGCTCGCTCTCCGTGTAAACGCAGCGTCACAAGATGCATACAGCTACTGGCGCTGTTGCTGTACCATACGTCTCCCAGGCATCATGGCATTACGCAAACGTATTAATCTTCGGGGAATACTGTATTACCGGGTTACGGGAGACGGCAACTGTGGTAACAACGCTGGCAGGGATATCTCGTGACCCTTTTTTTTTATTCCCCCAACAACAACGCGTTAGACGAGTTTCCGCGTTACGTCGCGGTGCGTGGATTCTCTTTGTCGAAGAAAGACAAGTAAAAGTCGCGTGTCTACGAACAGGTCCTTGCCGATAATTCACACCGGCAGCTAAGTCGAATACGCAGCAACAATATGTCCGTGTCTTCCCTGTTTAAACCTTGCGTCACGAGGTGGCGCCACCGGCCCGGCTGGTCACGTTTACGTCACTCGGCGACCAAGTATTCCAGAAAGGGGCAATACGTTTCCGGACAAGCTAATGTTCGTCAGATTTAACGTGCCCGCAAACGAATGCTCCTCCCGAAATACGTGAGTTACCGGAGACGTGGAAGGAAGCAGCATAGAGTTCCTGTACGTGCTACCAAATTCGTAGCATATGCAGTAACTCTAAAGTAGCGACGCTGGCAGCACCACCTCGCGGCGTAGATTTTGAACCAAGAAGACAGGGGACTACTGTAGTAGAGACCAGCACTATCGCACTTAGCTGCTGATGTAAAATATCGACAGCTACACGTAGTCATTAACACTCGGCCGATCCAAATTTTCCACCGACGAAAACACAACCACGTAAAAAAAAAAAAGATACGCGTTTCTAACGCATTGTAGTTGGACAAAGGGTCACAAGATGTCGCTGCCAGCATTGCTACTGGCGCCCGCGTCTGTGATAACCCGGTGACCCGCCAAGGCTATCACGTTCATAGGATGATAGTCACAGAATTCCCTAATGTGAGCGAGTTGATCGCGGTTTCGTCGGGGCGATCCTGCGACGCAGTGCGAAGGCTTCGAATTGCGCGTTGGGTCGGGAAAAACGCCTTACAAAGGAACGAGAATAATCGAGGCAACCGAAGGTGCTCGATGCATTTCGTTACTAACAAACCAACAGACAATGATATGGCGCTCTGCTGCCGAGCACAAGGTCGAAGGTTCGATTCGCGGTGCCCACATTCAGACGGGGGTGGAACGCAAATGCGTTAGCATATAGTAGCCGATATAGATTTAGGTGGCACGGCAAAGGACACTGGATGGTTGGAATTCATCCGCAGCCTTGCACTACGTGGCCTCCCTCGTAGCCCAAAGTGCGGCAGCTCCGGGACGCCAGATCCTGCAGTTTTGACAATGGCGCTAACACTCCCGTAAGGACGTGGTCGCGCTCGGGTTTGCTTTGTACCGCGTCCCTCTGATCCGGACTCTCAAGAGGAACCATTAGCTCGGGGCCAACTGCAATTAAGTTCTGGGATTTTACGTGCCAATGACGTCGACATGTTTATGAGGGACGCCGTAGCATGGGACTTCGGATTAATTTAGACCACCTGCAGGGGTTGTTTAACGTGTACCCAAATGCACGGGTGCCTTTTTCTTTTGCATTTCGTTGTAGGATTTGATGCAGCAACCCCAGACTTAGCTACGCAACTTTAAAGCCACTACGCCGGCAAGGCGGGTACGACTCCGAAGGTCCTATTTTGAAATGCTACACGTAAAAACGCAGCTATGCTTTCATATCGACAACGACTGGACCTATCCAAATAAAGTTATTGGAACAGGGAAATAAAGTTTAACCGTAGCAACTGTATGGATGAAAATATTTATTTAGGAGCTTACGTGCTTTTTTTTTACAAAAATTGCCGAAAATAGGTAAGTTTCAGGAATAATTGGAGAACGGAACTTGCAGATCCGCAACTCTACACCAAAAAACAGATATCGCGGTTCTGTAAACTTTATGTATAAATTGACAGATTTGTGCGGAATTGTTGCAGTGTTCAAGAGGTTTTCTAAAAAATTATTGTCACAAGTTTGTGGTATTATTTGAGAGCGCTGTATAATGAACCAACTCGGACCGCTTCAGACGTCTTAATCGTAGTAGTTTCCAGAATCGGGATATTGTAATACTGTGTTACAGAGTTGTAAAGTTGGCATTGCTATTTTTTATCAATTTCCGCAAAGAAGTTGACGGCCTAAAGAAAACACCTGCTTTCTACAGTCGCTAGATTTTATCATTTTCTTTTAAGTGCAACGAACGTCATCATTACTCGGTGGACTGGATGCAGAGCAAAAATATTTCTCGTTTCCCATGTATCTGTATATGACCTCCTATTGCAAGACTTACTTCTAATAATGTTGACTTCTGTCTGCTAGCGGAGCAACAGATTCGGTAGGTCTGTAGAGCTTTTCTTTTCGGCTGCTGCTGCTGCTGCTGGCACATAAAGCTTGCTACAAAAAAAAAAAAAAATGCGGCAGAACCCATTCGACGGCTAATGTCGACGGTAACGCGTTATCTTTGAATAACACTAGCGTGTAGCGACACAACGTATTGCCACTGTCGAAACAAGTTATGTGCGAAGCGTGTACTGCAGCGGTACTCATCTATCAAGCTTTAATTATTATTATTATTACTTATTGGCATCTCCTGTGTAACGGGGCGGTGACAAATAGTCATCTAACCTTCTTAAGTTGATCAGGTAGGTTATACGTGCTTTTCATTCAAGCATTCCTTGTATACAGCTGGTTAGTCATTCTTTCCCTTCCCCAAAACTCATCTGCCTTGTACTGCTACCTAGGCCTAAAACGGATCCTGTCGTATCAGTCTCCTACCCGCTTTCTTTTATGGCACCGAGCGTTCTTTAAGAACACTCGGTGCCATACAACGCCGCCTCGAAACCTGGGCGTGGCCTCCGAAATGCGCGGCGCGCCGTTGCGTGCGAACGCTCTGAAACGCGTCGTGAGGCAACCGCGCTCCTCTCTCGCGCTTCGTTCTGGGCCCGTTGCGCCATCTGGTGGCCCTGCCGAGAAGTACGCGCGTGCCACCTCCAAGACGAGATGCGTGGCGCGCCGGTGCCTGCGAACGCTGTTGCTTCGCTTGCCGCACACTCAGTGGCACATACTCAGTGACACAAGTTGGCGAGAGGTTAATTCAGGAGCGGTGCATACCCAGTGCATTCATTCGTGCCACAGCTCGCTAAAGCGCTGGCGTGAAAGGTGTCTGTTGAAAAGCGTCCTACAGTCACTGCATTTGTGGTGCAGCCCACCAATGCATCGGGCTGCTGTCCTTGAGGAACCCGTGTGACGTTGGTTCTATTCTGCTCAGGATCGGAGAAATTTAAGGGGTAATTTTTTCGTCGTTGTAGTGTGGCACATTTCCAGTGGCACATACCTAATTAGCTAAGTTCTCGTCAGAGATGTTCATTGAAGAGTGGTACACACGGATTGGCATGTACTCAGTGACCTGGGTTGGCATCAAAAATGTTCATTCGAAACCAGCACAGACCCGAGTGGTCACACCGAGCGCTCTAAGTCGGCGTCGAAGGATTTCTTCGAACAGCGCTACAGGAACCCATGTCAGAGTGATAGAGGTTCGTTGAAGAGCCGTACGTTTATGTAGACATTTCCACGTACTCAGTGATCCAAGTTGGTCCGATGGTTAGCGTTGAACCCGGTTACCTCAGAACATCAGCCCGATGCTCCACCCGCTCGACGACTGACCCAGGTAGCCCATGAATTTTGACGTCAATGCGATTAACATTGAAGCAATGTAGCGCACACAGTGTAGCAACAACGTAGTAGAGCCGCCGCTAGGTGGCGTGTTCACTGTGTCCACGGCGATGGCCGTTTTTTTTTTTGCGCGTCAAAAGCGTTTTCTTGCCAAACATGACCTTCAACATCGCAATTGTGCTCTTTAAGGGCTTTACATGGGAGATATTGAGCTAAGAAGTTTTCGCTGCTACCGAAGCGGTTTACGAAGACTGTTCTTGTGTTCTCGCTAATCGTACAAAGACGAGGTATTTGTAAGAAGACTACAAAGTTAGTCAGAGCGACAGCTGTGGTTATGAGCGATAACATGTAGGCTTGTGCGTGCGCTTTTCGGCTCCAATGGCGGTGAAAAGGCGCCGAATATCCGAGCATAGATGATTAGATCGAACCCCTGACGCCGCAGGCACAACAGCGCATTGTTCAAACCGTACGCAGGCTTATCTCATGCCGACGCCAGCTGCCAGTCGAGCATTTCTACACGTTTAGACAAAGGTACACCCTTTGGGTGTGTATTTGCCACGCAAGGATAATCGTCATCTGTTTTGCATGCGTTTCCTTTCTTGAAAACGCCGCGCCCGCTACTTTCCTGTCGAGAATGCTCTGTCAGGCTGATAACGCGCATGCCGTCCGTGACTTAGAAGTACCGGGCTCGCAGCGTTAAAGAAAGGAAATGCGGGTAAGACAGATGACGATTATTATTGTATGGCAAGGTGCGACCCAAAGGGTGCAATTTTGTGACCTGTATAACGAAGGGTTCCGGAGGCCCCAAGCGCGCGCCGTTATAAAGGCGTTTGACTGCATTATATTTCTTTGGCACGACGGACACGTATACGACACGTCCCACATAGTACGAACTATAGAGCACTTGTGTCCGCTCTGGCTTCCGTTCAGTTACTAGACTTAGTGACCTTCATCTTTGCGTCACGAGCGGGAGCGTGTCAGTTTGTCCCGTTCTCGCCTCGTGGCAGATAATGCTTTGGGGCGCTGTGCCAAACTGGACCCCCGCCTTCGGAGTCGGCTCTCATTCCCCAGGCATTTCCTCGTAGCAGAACGCAATGTAGACGCTGCGAGACATTGTACCGCGTTCGGGTTCAGTCCAGGTTGTACCGTTTCTTCCTGGAGTAAAAAAAAAAAATCACCGACGATTACGATACTCCCTAATGCCAAATATATACGTATTTTCGGCATGTATTGGCTGGCGCGGACAATCTGTCTCGTGCGCACATTGCAAACGGAGCGAAGTGAGCTGCGACTACCTCGCTAATCGGGAGATCACGAGAGGCAGCGCTTGATTGATGCGTGGACGCGATTCACAGCAGCCGCCGCAGACAGAGACCTCCGCTCATGCAGCGCTTTGTTTCAAATATGGTATCGGTGGGCGCGCTCTCCGCATGTCGCCGGTGAACAGACGACCCCGAGCTACTCTCGCTTCATCTCGTAGCGGTCGTCACCGCAGAGCCCCTTTCGCGGCACTACGCTTTTCTTCTCACGCTTTCGCCGTACCCTTCTCCTTCGCGTTCCTCCCCCACTCTCTTTGCTATCGCCTTCTTTCATTCCCCGCTGTGCTCATTTGCTCGGTTACACCGACGCAGGAACGGGCGCTTAAGAACTGCGCTCTAAAATTACAGACAAAAAAGGAGACATATGTCTCCGTTTTTTTTGTTTCTTGAGCTGCTTCACCGATCCCAGATGTGTCGGTAAGATCCTGTTCTCTGTCGGTTGTAAGTATTTTTACCTTTGCAATGCTTCGTCATTCTTAATTTCTCAGAAACAAGCCCAACCTTCAGTCACGGTCCATTTTACACAGCTTAGCGCGACGAGAGCAGTCGGTGGCGGCACGTGGGAAGACGCCGGTTCGTTTGCATTTGCCGTCGATGCGCAGCAAACAGTCATGTGCCGGAGGCAACTAGAGTTGGGAAGCGCGAGGAAGGAAAATGCACCCTAAAAGGAAGACTGATGCACTGATTTGACGCCAAAATGGCTACTACAAATAGCAGCGTCCGCCTTCGTAGCCCAAGCTCCAAATCCGTTACAGCTGTGGAGGCGAAGACAGGCAATTCCCATGGAACACGACGCTGTTGCCTATGAACGGGTCCCTTAGTATGTTAGAACTACTAGACCACAGCAAAGCGGCGTCGGAAATGTACAGTGCTCAGCGATTGAAACGCAATACTAAGAGTGGGCGGCTGCCACCATCTTCCGTTTCTTCTCGCCACAGGTGAACACTAGGTGATCGCTGTGGGACTAAATGCAGTCACAATGCGTCCCAAAGGTTCTCTCTTTTACTGTATACCACGACGCACCAGTTTGATGTCCCCAGCGTTTATAACGGTGCAAAAAGTACCGGTGATTAGGCGCTTCGAGTATCGCGCTTCAGTTGCTGAGCACTATACGTACAGTGCCGTCCACTGCTGTGTAGAGCGCGCGCGTGGCCGGATGGATGGATGTTATGAGCGTCCCCTTTGGAACGGGGTGGTGGGTTGCGCCACCAAGCTCTTGCTATTATACTGCCTAATGTCCTACCTAGGTGTGAAGGTGTGAAGCTGTGTGAATGACGAAGCCGGCTTTGCTCTGCAGGGCGATACCTGGCGGCAGTTACTAGGTCCGAGATAGTGTGCCTGGGAGCATGCGCGGCCTAACAGACATGCAGAATTGCTTTAGACGAGTGACGACGTTTAAAAGGGCCTTTGTTTACCCTAATCTGCACTCAGTCTGAGGGCGCTTGCGGCACGCCGAATGCCACAGAAAGAAGCATATGTGCTGATTACGCGCGCCGGTCCTTTCGCAACAAATGAAGCGCGCTCACACACTGTTCGAGACAACAAAGTCGCTTACGAACATGACGGCTGGTTAAATGAAACGCGCGCAAGTTTGTATGTTTATTAGGCCGTGCATGCTCCTGGGCACGTTATCTCGGGCCCAGCAACCGTCGCCAGGTGTCGCTCTGCAGAGCAAAGCCGGCCATTCGCGCGCTCTACACAGCAGTGGACGGCACTGTACTGTTGCCTACAGACCGCGCCTATCCAGCCCTTCCATCGTTCCATCCGGTGAAGCCGCGATGAAAAACGATTGAAGGGAATGGCCTGACCAGCTTCATTCATGTTTCAGTAACCGTTTGTGCACCCAAAAACGGAGCACGTTTGATCAGATGTGGTTTCACTTGGTATTTTATTTCGGCAACGCAAAACATGAAAAACGACGGAACATACTTTTATAAAACAACGTAGCCGGTGGCAGCGCCTGCTGAGCCCGGCGCGGCCGTAACGTGCCATTGCATTCGTTGCGCCGCCGCATGAAGGCGCCACCAGGTCAAGCTCATCCCGCGCCCGGTGCCTATTGCACCGTCGCGTCAACTCTGATCCGGACTACCGTCAGTTGTACTTCGCTTATCACAGAGCGAGTGCGTTCTCACGCGCTTTGAAGCAATTAACAAAAAGACAAAGAGAGAAAATTTAGAAGTCACGAGAAATTATCGAGTTCTCCCTAAGTGCAAATAGCGCCGTTCGGGATATTTGAAACGATTGCTGTAAGTGAAGCTAAGCGTTGGATGGGAACGGAACATTAAAAGAGGTTAAAAGAGAGACCCGTATGGGGGTTTCCTTTGTGGCCTCGGGCTGCATTGTAGTGAACGACAGTTTTCTCTTTCACTAAAAGAATGGAGTGGGCATTCATTTTGCAAGACACAGTGGAGCAGCTATACAGAGACGTGGGGTTAAGTCTGGTTGACACCCAGCCGACAGGACCGGTTTTAGAAGGCTTGCAATAGTTCGCGCCGCAAAACTAAAAGCGTGAACCAATGAGAGCGCCTCGCGAACGCAAACTATCAGATGCCCTTCGGAAAAAAAAAATGAAAAGAAAAGTCATCCCTTCTTGGTTTGGTCGAATACGCCAAAAAGGAAAGAGCTCTTCCTGTTTGAAACCCCCTATACACACACGACAGAAAAAGAAAAAAAAAACACGATATCACGCCGCAGTGCTGTAAGCAGACCTTAGGTTACGTAGCAGGAATGGTTTACACGTCGTCTGGAGGTTCAAGGGTAGAATAGTTTACGTTTTACCACCAGCATCGCGTTCGTTTGTTTTCGCGTTGTCTTTTTCGGTTCCGAGCCGAGGAAATGTTTAGCAGAGCCTGCTCCTCTTCGACGCTTACGGGGCTTTGCAAAACGACGCTCGTAAATGTCGTATGCCCACCAGCGACGGACGTCATTGATGCTTCCGGCGAGTTGCAGCATATGCGCACGGTCCATTCTCAAAACGGGAGCGGTGCTGCCAACAAGGACTCTGTTGCTAACGGCGCGTTTCGCTGGCGATAAATGTGTACGCGTTGGAGCTGTTTATAGACGCGCGCCTGCAGAGAACCTCTGCGTACGCGCGCAATTCAGTGATAAGACGGTCCGTAAATCTCCAGCTGAAGCTCACCACGCAGGATGCGACGTCATTTATCTCGCAATGCATACTAGGCAGTTCTTTGCAGCGACCGCCTCTCGTGACGGCTACTCGGACGACCGTGTCATCACCGACACGGGCTGCTGAATTGCTGCAGGTTATATCCGTCGCCACGACCTCCATCTTTTCTTGCGATGCAACTTCCTCTGTTCAGCTGCCGTCTGGAATGTCGTTTGACATCTGTAACGGATATGCGTTGATTGCGAGCTGTGCCTTCTGCTCTATGAAGCCAACGGTGGGACGAAGAAGAGGCATTTCTGGTTTTGACAGGAATTGGGACTGGGATGTATTATACATGGTGTTGCGTAAACGGAAACGCCGGGTATACATGTCTCTTCTTCCTACACCACTGTATCGCTGGGGCCCAAATTTTGCCCAGGAATAGCACTAAGTGGCGAATTCATTTTGAACACCGCGTTTGCATACACTCTACTCACCTGTTTCGTGTATGATAATTCAAAAGTTCATCTCGCCTGCAGCACGAGGCCGAATATAACAGGGCGGAACTTGCGTGAAAGGAACCCTGGCGTCGTCTGTTAATTTAGCGGGGAAACAAACCGCCCCGCTTACACTAATAACGCGAACACTTCTGGAATACCGGAAACGCCAGCATTCCCGTTGGCGGAATTTTGGTAGGGACAGAAAATACGCAAGAATGAAATACGGACTTGAGTTACTTTCCTAAGTAACCGGCCCTACATGGCTGCGTCCCTATGGCCTTAAATGAATGGCGCTGGCCAACACTCCTAGGGCTAAGTTTGAACGCATTGCACAAATACTCGAAAAAAAAATCTGGGCGAGAAGGTGGCCGCCGCGCTATAGTGGAATTGCTAGAGCATCGCACGCGTAATGCGGAAGGCGGTGGCTCGGCTAACGCCAGCGGCGATTTGTCTTCTCGCCTACTTTCACTCCCTGTTTTCTGACATTTCTTTGCTACATTTCAAGTAAGCATAAATAATTTCCCCTATTTTTTATCTGTCTTCATTGTCTGCTTTCGCCACAAGTTTGTAACTTCACATCAGACGGTAGACGAAATTAGCATAGGTGGACGAATATAGCTAACACGTCTTGCCACTTCGGCTTGTTTGTCCCGTCCCTCGTATATGGCATGTGAGTCTCGCGTAGCCTCGCAAATGGTTTTCTTCTAACCTCCCGCCTCCTCCTCCTCTTACTGTCATTTTATTTTCCTGTTTACGCTTGAGCTGGACGCTGACGTCCTTATCGACTTGCGAAACCAACCGAGCACGGACGCCTTTATAGTAAAGATCAACCCTAACTTATGAAACGAGTCGCGTATATACCAGCCCGCGTGTTCAAGGCCGAACTCGCTCGTGGGTGCATCCATCTTCCGCGTTCACACGAATTGAGTTCCCACGTGGTCGTGGGCGTAGAGCTTCCTACAACAAGTAACTATAGAGGCAACTCGGGCGCTAATGATGGCAACCAATGTGCCGCGCTTAAGCCAGCGTGAGAATATGACAGATCGCGCGAGCGGATTTGCCAAAGAATTCGTCCCGCACGGCTTCAAATGGCTTTTCCACGACTTAGCTTTAAATTGATCATCTTTGTCGACATATCGCCTTATCGAGGCCACAATTCACAACGGCTGGAAAAATTGATCGTTTTCGACGAAATATTGCTTTAGTCAGGCTACATGTCACAGGCCACATCAACGATAGGGAAAATCGATCATTTTGTTAACGAAATATTGCGTTATTAATGCCACACTTCACAATTTCTAACAAAATCGATCATTTTGAATGATATATTGGGTTATTATTGCCGCAATTCGCCATTATTGGCAAAATTTATCATATATTTGCGAAGTATTGCGTTATTAAGGCGACACTTCGCAGTGTCTGGCAAAATTGATAATCTTCAAGAAAAAAATTGCGTTATTGAGGTTGCACTTCTCATTGCTTGGCGTAATTGGCCATTCTCAACGAAAAATTGCGTTATTAAGTCCAGACTGCGCAACGGTAGATAAGATTTGTCGTTTTCAACGAGATATTTCGTTAATGATGCCACACTTCGTAACGTTTGACAAACTTGATAATTTTCAAGGAACTGCAGCTTTACTGATGCGATATTTCGCTACGATTGGAAAAACTGACCATTTTCAACGAGATATTGGGTTATTAATGCCACAATTCGCAATAGTTACGCATGCGAGCCGTGCATAATTGTCTCCCTGCTCTTGAAAACTGGGAGGGCTTGGAAATTGAGCAAAATAAATAGTAATGAATAACGTCCGTAAAAACGTTTGAAAGCACGAGCAAGAAGATTAGACAATTCCATTTACTAGCTTTCATTCCCATGGGACCGGCACCAACTCAATGGCAGAGTTCTTCCTCGTATAGTTAAACAAAAAAGACTGCGTCGTTGTAGTTGTCCTAGCGCGTATTATTACATCTCAGCACGGCCCAGGACATCAATTAGACGTTTGCGACGAGGCAGCCTCTCCCATCCCTCAGCGCCTATCCAGAAGTCAAGGCAGCGTTGAGACCCACTGCTGACGGGTCCACAAAAGGCACCCCTACGACTACTTGACAGTCTGGAACTAATGATGACAACGGCCAACGTCAAATGCTACCGAAGAATGGCGTCCACCTTGGGTTCCCAGGTTGCTATACTCTCACGCGTTTCATACCATCGGAGGTACGAGTTCTGCTGAGGTAGGAGTGCTACTAAGGTAGGAGTGCTACTAAGCTAGGAGCGCATTGGAGGCGGGAGTTCTGCGGAACGATGCGATATCATGGGCGGGGTAGTGCAAACGATTCGACGATAGTGATTGGCCGCGATACAGCCATCAGATTCCCTAGTCGAGTCGCCTAGGGAAGACGACGGTATTAAAAGCAGAGACTTTACGTGCAGTGAGGCCGACGTGTCCTGATGTGAACTCGGACGTTTAACATGCTCCTGCATTGAGTGCGCTTTCGTATAACTGGAGCCGTGTAACTAATGTCAAATAAACACTTTTTCCTTCATTCCTACTATACTGGACGTATTCGTCGATGGGCTTGGTGGATTCCTTGCACAAACGCTACCTCGAGCCGCAGCAATATATAGACGCTCTTCTTCAAGCTCGTGATGGGGGCAACTGTATTTGACGAGTTGCGTACTGTGACGAAAAAACGTAGTGGTTCCTTGTTGAAAAACTGTTATTTTAATGACCAAGGATGGGTGATACGTGCATTTTCTACGTCATAGCACGGTGTCGCAGAGAAAACAACATGCCGCTTCTTTTATTGTTCTTTGATTTATTTCTTTGACATTCAGATGCGTTGTGCGCATGTCGAACAACTATTAGAGTATAGCGGTGTGTTTTACGTCGACAGAAGCTTCATTTAGTTTGCAATTCTGAACGCGTAAACAAGTTTCAACACATTTTCATTACGAGTGCGAACTCTACAGATTTGGATATAGGTTTTGGAAGAGACATTGACTAGTCTTAGCGACAGTGCCAGTGAATAGCGTAGATGTTACGAAAAGTGTACAAGCGAATAGATCTTTTTTTTTTTGTTCTTTCGCCCATTTTCGTGGCCGGTGGTCGGACTTTATTTCTCGATAGACCTGAGACTCTGCCCAGGCGGCGCTGCGGAAAAACCCGTCACCAGCGCCCCCATCGCAGACTTGGCGCGAACTGAGTAGTGCAAAAAGAGCTGTCCGCAAGCGAAGGTGCCTAGGCCACAATGGACCCTCCGCTTTCGGTAGTGCTGGGGCACGGTTTCCTAAAAATCAAGGACCTGGAAAGCTTCTTCCGCCGATCCACGATTCGGAAAGGAAGGAAGCTCACGTGTACAATGTAAAGGAAGTCTCAGGTGTTATTTCGGCGTGCTGCAACTCGCAAGTACAGAGAGCACCAGGTTTGTTTATAGGCATATCAGCATAAAAATCTAAGCATTTAAAATTGGTTCATATTGAAAATGTCCCGAACACAAGGCTTAAGTATCTCCTATATTTTTATGCATTCTATCGTATGTTTTTTCTCGCAATTACTTACAGAGAGTAAATCCTTCGGGGTAACTCGCAAGTACAGAGAGCATCAGGTTTGTTTATAGGCATATCAGCATAAAAATCTAAGCATGTAAAATTGGTTCATATTGAAAATGTCCCGAACACAAGGCTTAAGTATCTCCCATATTTTTATGCATTCTATCGTATGTTTTTTCTCGCAATTACTTACAGAGAGTAAATCCTTCCATAGCGTTTTTTCGGGGCAGCAAACAGAAAACGTTTTCCAAGGCAGCAATCAGCGTGTGAACATAACGAACGTAAGCTTCCTACAGTGCCTACGCGTCGCATCTTTCTTTCTCGCAGGAGTTACAGCCTCGCTCAGTAGCTTTGAACTTTTCACAGACGCTTCGAGCAACAAGCACGCACAAATAAATGTAAACAAACGCGACATTCTTTCTTTACACGCATGCGTTACTTCGCAATTACTCATCCAGTGCTCCTACAGCAACTTTATTGCTCACATTTGAAAAACGCAGTCTAGCAGGCTCAGCACATTGCGAAACGTGCTAGTTGTATCGGCGCAGGACATAAAAAATACCGAAACTAGAAATGAGCTCGCGATAAAACGATGCTTTAGAACAGGCTTTTGAATTCATAAACGAACCAAAATGTTTGGTTAAGCTGACCCGCCAAATCTCTCCGTTTATTGTTGAGTCAAGCGGAGGCGGACGCCTGTTAAAAGGTGGAAATATCGATGGCACATACGCAGGATGGTTCGCAACGTTGTTTTTTTCTGTTACCAACGAAGTGGCGGCTGCAGATTCTTGAGTTTTCGCTTGGTTACCGCGGTCCTCCGTCAGGGTTACGCAACACAACTACACCGGAACAAAATTGTCGCACTTTCTCATGCGAGCCGCTGTGTTGTGGGGAATGCAAGTAATTCGATTACCCAACAGGTTGAACCGACCGTTGTTCGGTATGGCCGGACGCCGTGGGTGCTACGCCATCCCCTTCCCCTCTACTTGGTCGTGGCACCGTGGGTGCTACGTCATCCCCTTACCCTCTCTTGGCCGGACCCCACGGCGCCGGAGAGGTCATTCACCGGACCTTCTCCCCGGATTCGTCGAAAAGAGGATCGACTTCTCCTACCCGTGCTCAGTATTGCAGGAGGAGGGGCCCTCTCTCGGTGCCTGTCACGTGTCATCGACGGAAGCAAGATCCCGCCCACACTTGTAGAGAGCCTATTTAAGGGGCTCCGAAATGTACTTTTGATATACTTTATACTTCATACTTCATGCTCTTCTTATTTTCTTTCAACTACCTTTGAATAAACAGTACAAGTTTCGCACTAGCAAATCGTCTCGCCCCTGCTTGGTCGCCATGATCTACCGGATGCCTGCAGTCCGCCGACAACGCCACGCTACCCAACAAGTAATGTCGGTCGAGCTTCGATAGGCAGGCGCCGCTACTTCTCGGCAGCAGTACGGTACGCTACCCTGGAGTACGCAACACCGTATCCAGCGCTCTCGCCTTTGCCCTTAATACGATCGCGATGGAAATTGGTAAAACTGAACGTTTTTATTCAGTCCTTCCCGTTCGTGGCAATTTGCAACACAACAGTGGCGTCGATTATATCGAGGTTGCCGTCATTTCCGCCATCAGTCTGACGAGTGAGCCAAGTGAGCCAGCAAGCGCTTTACGGCAGTTTGGCGGCGCGTCCGACTAGCGCAGAAATTCATGGCCCTCTGCCTGGGTGTTAAATGAGCAAAACACTCGCAATATGGACCAAAATATAGTCAAATCGTTGTTTCGCGGTCGCTAGCTGCATAGGCAACTTCGCAAGGGAGCCGGGCTTAGCACTACTCAATTACTGCCCCTTCGCTCCGGCAGGTGGCGCTACGCGTCTTGCAAAACTCCAGTGTCTGACGTCTATACAGAGGAGCGCCTACGAAACACTCGCGTAACCGACTCAAGAGGCACGTTCATTGCGGAAAGCAAGTTCTTCGAGATCCACGTGCTGTCTACCTATACTACCGTGCGATACCGATGTGCTGGTTAAAGGCTCTCCTCTATATGAAATTACGCAACGAAAAAAAAAAGCTACCTAAATACCCTGACTGCCTCAGATATACACCGTCGAGAGCCCCAGTTTTTTAAAATAAAGCGAAAAAATTTCTGGAAACGCTTGGCTATATTCGCATACACTCACAATCATCTCCTGTAGTTTCTGCACGAATGTTTTTATTCTTCTTAATATTTTTTCTGTAAAGAGAGTATGATTGCAGCAATTATAGGGTACCTACGACGCTGATCAGTTCTATACAACCACGTTATAATGTGACAACTTAAGGTGAAGTGACTCTGAAGCGAAAATTATAAGTTTACTTCTCCAGTAAATGCCCCGCTCTACTATATATATATATATATATATATATATATATATATATATATATATATATATATATATATATCAACATTCTTGCCATAAGGTGAGGCTTTCATAGGTTAGAAAAGACTTGACAAAAAAAAAAAACTGGAAGTCCGCGGCTTGTTCTCGCATAAAAAAAAAAAAATAAATGAAACGCGAGCCCACACATCGCCTTCTTTTGCATTACGAATCCATCCTCCCGGACCTATAGAAAATTCTAGACTTCGCGCACACGTTCCAGACAGTCGAGCCCTCCCTCCCACACACTCCTTTATATTCTACAGTACGTAATACGGTACGCAAATATTAACCTTTTCCTTCGCCGAAAAAAAATTATCTGCTTATCGAAATGGTCCAGATAAAACTGCGCAGTAGACCGTGTGATTCCCCATTCTTTTGTTGTTTCGCGTGTCGTAATGACGACGGTAAATTAAACGCGGTTGACCTTCACCGCATGCGGGCAAACTACAGCACCGCGTTTTACGACTGGAAAACAAATCCGACTCCCCCTTTTCGGTATGGGTAAATTGCCAGTTCCGCGAAACCGAAACAACGAAACCGAAATCGAAACCACTCGAGCGAAACACTTCGCCCCTCTTCCAAATGCTGCGTTGTCTGAAACGTAGGCGCCGTTCACGATCGCATAATCTCCGTAACGCACGTCGAGGGTAGAACAAAGGAAACGCAAGCATGTAAGCAAGCGAAGAACGAATTAACATAAAAAGAAATAAGGAACAGATAAGGCCGAAGTTGGAGCAGACGGCGGTACCGGCACGAACTTAAAGGGAAGCGGACGAGAGGTCGAAGACGGAGCAGACGACGGTTATATCGCTTCAACGGCCAACATGGGCCTTGGTCTGTTGCAGCACGTGTGCTTGCTTGCGCGCAGCCGGAACCACGGAACGGAAGGAGCGGATCCCGCCGTTTCATCGCCGTGCGTGGCGAACCGGAAGTAACGGGCCAGCAACTTCCACCCTCACCCCAACCCACCACCCCCAGCACGCCATTCTTGTGCCGAGCGCTCCACGCAAGGAGTCGTGCGCGGGAGAAGCAGACGACGGAGTACAGACACGGCGGAGGCAGTCTGCTACGCATCGTAGCAGACGACGGCAAAAGCCAAAATAACAGAAGCAAAAGACACGTTCGTGCGCGCGCGCCACAAACAGGCCCACCGATTCCTTCTGCCGTTCATTCGTGTCTCTCTTCTGTAAAGCGCAACCTATTTTCGGTCCGGAGAAAAAAGGGTCGGGCCTCTCGGACCGCTACTGGTAGCGTTCCACGAACGGTGATGCAAATTCCCCAGAACAAAAACAAAGAATTAAACAGCGAACAGACAGAACGGGAGCGAGGAGCAGAAAAAAAGAAAGGAGAAAGAGGCAAGCAAAAAATGTGCAGACTGCCAGACAAAAGTACGTCTGCGCGTGGGCCGGCCATAACAGTGCCGGAAACGACCTGCTGCAGCACAGACCTCTTTTGCGCTGTGCAGTGTACGATACTGTCCCGGCTTGCCTATACGCTACTGTTTCCGGTTGTCGAGGCGCTCTGAGAGAGAGAGAGACAGAGAGAAAAAAAGAAAGATCCCGACGTCATGACGACGTGGCCCGGCACTTAAAGTTTGGGTCGTGAAAGGCGGCCATATTCTTGGACGACGCTGTTGACCTGAATACGATGTCAAGAGTAATGTTCGCCGAGATCAAAACATATAAAAAAAGAAGTATACATAAGAGGCCAGGCCTGCTGAATTATTATACGCGACTTAAGCAATGCCTAGCCTTTTAATTTTTTTACGTTTTATGGTTGCACGCTTTCCTAAGTGCCCGCGTCTGCATTACATTCGGATCTGGTAAGGGCGTTGTAACAACATCTCAACATGCGAACGTATACTTGAGTGGGGTTAACGAAGGCAAACAAATGATCTGCAAACACTTCATTGATGCAAGTTTTCTGCTACTTGCGTGTCTTAACATATAAAGAAGACCAGCCGCAATTGCTATAGTGGCCGTGGTGTTGGGCTGCTAAGCACGAGGTCGCGGGATCGAATTCCGGCCACGGCGGCCGCATTTCGGTGAGGGCGAAATGCGAAAACACCCGTGCACTTAGATTTAGGTGCACGTTTAAAGAAACCCTGGCGGTCCCAACTATTCCGGAGTCCCCCTACTACGGGGTGCCTCGTAATCAAATCGTGGTTTTGGCACGTAAAACCCCAGAATTATGAACATATTTTTTGAGCGAATGATAACGACATGAGCCTCGGAAAAAGATTGCTCGAAAAGCGTCACCAGTAGTGAAGCACCTACGTCCTGGTTAGCGCAGGTTTTTCGACACGCGCACATAGAATGGCGATTTATGGGCAACAGCATGTGGGTAAGCAGTAGTCGCCTGCGCAAATCCTACCGTAAGTAGACTCCGGTGCAGTTTCACGCTATGGGAGCCACATTCTTTTTTCTGAGTTATGGAGTGTTGTTACGGTACTTATACAACCACACGAAAAAAAAAGAACAAGAAGGAGAAAGAAAAAGAATGGACGATGAAATCAGGGAAAGCACAGAGGGATTGAATCGCTATGCTTAACTGAAATGTAGAAACAATTAGGAATACCGAAGAAGCAAAAAGGGAAACGAAAGTGGACGAAGGGACAAATTGATGCAGTTGCCTAATTGCCTAACCCACGCTCTCCGCGTCACAACTTTCATTTCTATTTGTGTATGCGTACTAGATTATCCCTGGGAGCAGGGTGTCGAAGCGAAACCCTTTTTTTTTCTTCCCGGTCTTCGTTTCTATTTCCGTTCTGGTTCAGCGAAAGCGGTTCGGTTCCGACTTAACTCCGGGGAAAAAAGAAAGATGTAAACCGGTTCGAACAGGTTCGTGTTCGTTTGCATAGCAGAAGAACATTTACAGAAAAGCAGCATAAACTAATATTGTACAGAAACTCGGCGGTGCTCCAGAACTGCGCAAAGAAGTTCAATAAATGCCGTACAAGTAAACGCGATGCGTGCTATTCTGTTTCATCCCGACTCAACGTAGTGCTGCTGAGATGTGTAATAATAATAATAATAATAATAATAATAATAATAATAATAATAATAATAATAATAATAATAATAATAATAATAATAATAATAATAATAATAATAATAATAATAATAATAATAATAATAATAATAATAACACCTTTATTCATGAAAACAAATGGTACAAAGTGCCAAGGCATAAGAAAAAATGTACAGAGAACTATGGCATACGTATGCAAATATGTTCAAGCATTGGCCACGCCTTGTATCCAAGTGACACACACCCATTTCGAAGAAACGATCAATGATGGGCAAATTAAGTATAACATATTTAAGAAAATGAAATGCGCAATTGGAAAAATTAATAGGGTCTGCGCGTTTTAGAGATTTCTATGAGCCGACATTACACTGAGAGGTCTTAAGAGCGGGCGTGCAAATAATAGAAATTTTGAATGCGAATCTAATACAGTCTTCGCTATTCGATCCGTATTGGATTCGAGAATTTGCTATTTTTATTTGTTTGAATAGTTCAAGACTCGAAAATTTATTCGAGTCTTGTAGGGGAGGCGGACTGATGCAAGTGAGGACTTTTCCGAATGATTGTGCTGCAAGAGGGTCGCAGGTGCTGCGTAGAGGCACTGTACTTTTCTGTACGAACGCACGGACCCGGACGACTTCGACTAAATCATTTCTTGTTATTCAAGCAGCTTCGCTTTTAGACAGCTCGTTTACGAATTTCTTTTCTCGATTTACGTTATTCAATTCATTATTTAGACACTGTCATCGTGTTTTTTTATCTTGTAATTGTAGTACGTCACATCTATATCTTTCAAAGAAAATGACACTCCACGTGGATCCGGGGAAGCACTGTTTCTTTGTTCCGATATACTGTCATTGCAATAATAATAATAATAATAATAATAATAATAATAATAATAATAATAATAATAATAATAATAATAATAATAATAATAATAATAATAATAATAATAATAATAATATTTAATAAAGTATGGGAACATACAAACACACAAAGGAAACAGGGAGAGAGCAGGCTAACAACTGCCACCGAGAGGGGCACAATGCCTGCCTACTCTGTCGGGAGGAGGGAATGAAAAGAAAAAAAAGAGGAGAAGAAGAAAGGTGAACCATGTAAGTGAAAGCAATTTTCTCTTTTAAAGGTACCTCAGTTAACTGGACGGCCAGCCAGAAGCAGCATTGCATACATGCATCAAATAATGTAAATATACGCTTCTTTTTTCAAAAGGTTTCAATTTGATATTCCAAGGCCGTTTTAGTCAATTACTTGATTCAAGAATGTTACTATTCGTGCAACCCTTTCGTTGTGGTTTATCGTAAAACTGAGGTGCGTTCGTTGGCATGAGTTAATATCGACATATACGCCGACATACCTAGTGACACGTACCCAGCGGCTGTAGGAATTTATTTATTTATTTATTTATTTATTTATTTATTTATTTATTTATTTATTCCTCAGATGCCCTGAAGAGCATTGGCTGAGGAGGGCACATCAATAGAAATACAGTGCAGAAGTGATAAACCGGGGGTGGGGGGTGGGGGGGTGGGGGGGAGTAACGGTACGACACGGTACCAGGTAAATACGCAAAAGGAATACAAAGTTGATTCAAAATGGGCGTTACAATAACATATTAACACGAAGATTAACAAACAAACAAACGCGAATATGGCAAAAACAGTTCTAACCAAGTACAAGTGGAACAGTAGTACAAATAAAACAACTTTTACAGCAACTAAAAGAATAGTACAACAGAAAATCACATTTACCACAATATTAAAGCGATTAATGCAGGCAGAGGTAGTTTTTGAATTCTGCAGGGTCAGAAAAAGAAATTAGGTGGTCAGGAAGATCGTTTCAGAGCTTAATTGCTCTATAGGCAAGGCAGATGAACTGAACGACTGAGTTTTTCCATATATGCGGTTAAAGCAGAGAAGATTATGCGTATAAGCGCCGTGAAGATAGAGGAGGAGATTCCAGAGGCTGAAATGAAGTGCGGGTGCAAACATATCTATGAAATAAACGTAAAAATGAAATAGAACGACGATTTTCAAGTGTCTGCATATCGTTAAGGTTCTTACGACGTTGGGAGACACTGGCGATGGGACTATAATTGTTTGAAATGAACCGGGCACCTCGGTTTGGAATGGACCCAAGCATTTCAATGAGGTATTTTCGACGGGGAGACCAAACAGGTGAGACGAATTCCAACTGTGGACGAGTAAATGTTAGGTGTGCTAGTTTTCGAACGCAGTTAGTCGAGTGTCGCAGCTTTCGGCGTACGAAACCTAATGTCTTCGATGCTTCGCAGCAAATTATTGAAACGTGACAGGACCATGAAAAACTTGGTGGGAACTTAATTCCGAGATATTTGTACAACATAGCTTTGGACAGGAAAGTGTGATTAATGGAACAGTGGAAATATCATGTTTGCGGCTAAACGTCACATATCTACATTTAGCAGGGTTTAGAATCATATGCCAGTTTTACACCAATCAGCAACAGTGTTAAGATTATTTGGAAGGGTCAGGGGGTCAGTGTTTGAAGTGATGTTATGGTAAACAAACACAGTCATCTGTGAAAAGACGTAAACGGAATGCAACGTTATTGGGAAGGTCCAACAATGTAAATTAGAAAAAGTAAGGTTCCAAGCACGCTTCCCTGTGCTAAACCAGAGGTTACGTTACAAATACCAATGTGACTTAGACTAAATAACAGAATATCAATAATAAAAAGAAACAGTACAATGCATTCCTTTTGTAACTAAGGCTTATGTGTGGTTTAGAGATTCGTAAGAGCGGACATTATATGTGCAATATTTTTGTAGTTATCTTTTCTTTCATTAAGAAAAGCACAGGTGCCTTCAGTGGTAATATCTTTCTGGTCAACATTCAGTTTCTGCAAATTTACGCACTGATAGAGGCCAAAATGAGCGATACCCGCCGTGGTTGCTTTGTGCCTTTGGTGTTGCGTTATTGAGCCACACGGCGCGGGATCAAGTCCCAGCCACAGCGGCCGCATTTCGATGGGTGGCGAAATGCAAAAATGACCCGGTCCCGTGCACTGGGGGCGCTTAAAAATTCCCTGGTGGCCAAATTAATCCGTAGTCCCCCGTAGTTCTGGCACGTGAAACGTCAAAAATTCGTCAATGGCACCGATTCCGCGCTGAGATCTACGATGCTCACGCGATCGGCACCAGCTCTCTAATCAGAGTAGGAGGAGGAAGAATATGACTTTTGGAGAGCTTAGTAGAAACGCAGAGGCCGAATGCGAGCTAGTATTGGAAAACATGCTGCGACAAGATGTGGATCTTACTCCGCTGGAATACAGACAAGTGTCCAAGGTGCGTTTAAGGTGAGTCAAAAGCGGGAACGAACTCTTGATATCTGCTTGGACCGGGGTTCTCCAAAGCGAGGAGATGAAGACCTGCAGCGGCGGGCCAGACACGGCCAGAGATCCTTGTTTGAGGTGCAGCACAGGAACGCGGACCAACATGCCTGCCACCTAGTGATGGGATTGCAGAACCTTTTACCTAGCAACGACGCGAGAATATAAACAGGCTACCCGAAGCCACGAGTCCTGCAAGTTTCCATCAATGAACATTGCGACAAGGTGTAGTCGCCGCAGCGACTCCCCTTGTGACCTGGATAGTCCTGGACAGAAAGAAATTCCTGGACTCTCGTCCAGGCATTTCTTTCTGCCCAGGAACAAACGTGGCAAGAGTCCAGGAACAAACGCGCCGGAGGAAGCACTATAGGGAGGAGGGATAGGCGACGCTGCACTGAAGCCAGAAATGAAACAGGGTATGCAGCTCGTAAACGTGCTGCGATACCTTATGTTCCCGGTGCAAGTGAGGCCTTATCCCCTGTGCTTCGTTTTGTTTATGCGCACGTTGCACATGTGCCAGCAAAAGAAAAAGACTAAAAACGTGCTTGTAAATGTCAAAGACAAGGGTTCGAAAGAAAGGCACCCAGGTGTTGTGCATAATATTCCTTGCGCAGGCTGTAGTCACGGCTACAACACCGAGACGAGACCTGCCGCGGTTGCTCAGTGGCTATGGTATTGGACTGCTGAGCACGAGATCGCGAGATAGAATCCCGGACACGGCGGCCGCATTTCGATCGGGGCGAAATGCGAAAACACCCGCGTACTTAGGTTTAGGTGCACGTTAAAGAACAACAGGTGGTCGAGATTTCTGGAGTCCTCCACTACGACGTAACTTATAATCAATAAGTGGTTTTGGCACGTAAAACCCCATATTAAAAAGCAAGAAAAAAAAACACTGAGGCGGGTAATTTTCGAGCGTGCATCAAGGAACACTGCTACGATGTAAAATAAAAAAAGTATATTCTAACGTTCTTAATAATAATATTTGGGGTTTTACGTGCCAAAACCACTTTCTGATTATGAGGCACGCCGTAGTGGAGGACTCCGGAAATTTTGACTACCTGGGGTTCTTTAACGTGCACCTAAATCTAAGCACACGGGTGTTTTCGCATTTCGCCCCCATCGAAATGCGGCCGCCGTGGCCGGGATTCGATCCCGCGACTTCGTGCTCAGCAGCCCAACACCATAGCCACTGAGCAACCACGGCGGGTCTTCTAACGTCCTTGCCGAGCATTCTGTGTCAGAAGGACACGACGTTGACTTGGGTAGCGGGCACGTGCTAGCCATTGAAAGTAATCTAACCTCGCGGTTGCATCTCGAGTCATTGCTACTCCAGGCCACTGATACCACGCTGAACCGCAGTGGCGTCAGCCTTCCTTCCGTTTGTGCCCGCTGTTTGTGCCATCAGTTCTCACGCACATAATCGCGTCCCCCTTTCATTTGCTTTCATTGTGAACAAGGCTCGCGTATAGGAGACGAAACGTCTTGTTTTCTTTTCTTTCATTTCTTTTTTGGTCGGCGTCCGTTTTACCTTTGACTATGAGCATTCCCGACCAGACAAGTTTTCGTGTAACTCTTCATTTCACGTAAGAATACTTAGGTAACTCTCAATTTTTGTAAAATCTTCTCTGCTTTCTCCTCATTAATACTCGAAACGTCTCTTGTTTTTCTCGATCGCTGACCAGTCAACCGCAGGCGTTCATATCTGTCGTCATCCCCCTTCGAAATGTGGGGGCGAAAAACGGTCACCCAACATAGCCTGCTTGAGCTGATCAGGTATTATATACATTCGCATGTCAGTTTAGCAATGTTCTTCAACATCCTTCTTCATATTTTCTCCCTTAGTTAAAGCATGCCTATACTGTAGAGATAGAGCGATATAAGCTTTACTGATAGGCTGGAGATGTTTCTGTATATCTACGTCTACATCTATGTTGTACAGTTACCCACGCCTGCAACGACTCAGGTGCACTACTGCTGTTACTGTTGAGATACAAGGTTCTGCGTAGCCTCCGATATCGTGCACTCCATTTTCATAGATCCGATCATCTCGGAGGCCAGGTCATTAGATTCGCACATTCTCTTACGAGCGCGTGACCTGGCGCGTGGCTCCCTCTGTGAGGAGGCGGGAGTTCTCCTGCGTCTGTCCGCACAGCTCAACTCAAAGACGGCAATTCGCCAGGCTTGTCTTCACAGCTGGGACGCGGAAGAAACAATGAGACGGGGAAGAGAGCGAGTGAGAGAAATGTCAGAGAAATGACGTAGGTTGTTTACTTTAAAAGTCAATGCGAAACAACCTTCTCTGTCACATTCAACATGATCGAACGCGCGTGGCGAAGCACTGACGTCAGTGGACCGACGCGCCGAAAATGTCACGTGGGACCATTTTCTAGAGAATCCGAAGAACATAGAATGGCAGTTTGTTCGGGCGCTGCGTGTGGGAGATAACGCACCGGGCTTGCAAGTGCGCGTTCCAACGCGTGCATGAATGGCTGGCGCATTTGCGGCGCCTTTTCCAGGTTGACAACAGAGAGAAATAAAGAAATGTAAGGATGCGTTAAAACAATGAAACACAGAAAAGATGCGGTCTTGTTGCAACAGGCGGAACGTCGTGATTTTTTCGCTAGTTGGGGAGGGGAAAGGGGCCCGGTCGTCTAAGAAAAAGCGAAAAAACGAAAAAAAAGGCAAGAAGATGAAGGTGAAACAGAGGACTTGGAGGATGAACCGTCGGACTTCATCGTCTCATTGTGTCGAAACGAATCTTCGCAATGTCAAAAGCCAGGCAGTGCATGTCTCGTAGAAAAAAAAAAAAAACAGAAAAAGAAAAAAAATGCATCGCGCGATGTGTAAATGAACTTAAAGAATGAAAAGAAAGGTATAGTGGTTTCACGGAGAATACTTCAAAGGTTAACGGGCACAGAAACAGAGGCCCCATGGGCAGCTTAAGGGGCTAGCAGTTAGGACATCGCATGCACCCGGGCATCTTAGTTTAACTGAATGATCATTTTGGTAAAGCACTGTCGAGAACGAACTCAACGAGACTTTTCTTTTTGTTTCCGTATAGTTTGTCACTGTTCGCTCCACAGTTACCAAAATTTTTTTTAAATTATTATTTCAGACCTCAGAACTCCGCATATTGTAACTCCGCATACCGCTAGTGCCGTGCTTGTATCTCCCATCGTCTCATTTTGCCGATAGTTCCAGAATTTCCGGTCAGCAGCACCTTAGGAGACACCTGATTGTGCGGCTAGGTCGAATTTTCGACGAACGCGACATTACTGCTCCAAGTTTCTTCTTGTTATTCTTGTTTCTCCGGAATACCTAGTGGTGTGCTAGTAGTGATTTTTGAGGCCGAATCGGATAGGAATCGAATAGTGCCAGAAGATAATCGAATGGAATCGAATATAGAATAGTTTACGAATAATGAATAATCGTTATCGTCATTAATATAAGACAATGTTCACATCCCTATATTCCTCAAGTTAGCAAGTTCCTGACATCACATAGCACGTTATGAAGCGTTGATTATCAAAATAACAAATGAAGCATTAGGATCAAGCTAATATAGTTTCTTCGCATGTACAAGGCTCTTCGGAGAGTACGAATGATCGCTGTACAGCCTGTACCTGGCAGCCTGGCTACCTAAGCGACGCAGCTTGCTCCACTACGCAAGTTCTCATGTTTTGTGTCTATACTGTTTCCACGGGTGCCTAATTTTCTGTACTTTTGCTCCAAGTTTATGTTTATTTGGCCGCTAGTGACGTTCTGAAATATAAAAAAAATGGCTGAAGGCTTAGCTTGGTTAAGCCTAGAAGATTGCGAAAGCAATACTCTTGACTGCGCCTTCGTTCGGCTGATGGTGTGGACATGGTTGCCCTTTGTTAAACTTGTGGCTATACGTCATCCGACACAGCGCAAGGCAGCGCGCCTACCACTGCGAGGAGCCGAGCTGTAGCCCCATTTATCCTCCTAGCATGACGTCACACCAGCGAGTGCCCTCTCTCGGTAGCGCCGCAGCAGCGGCGCGCAAGGCTTCGCCTCCACCATCGATGCCGCGAGCTGGGGCCCCGTCTCTCGGTCTGGCGTGACGTCACACGGTCACGTGACGCGCAGCTGTGAAAGGAGGCGCCACGACCACCGATAGACCGAAAGTGCGAGCAGTATTGCTTTCGCAATAAAAGTATTTGTAAAAAAAAAAGCTTCAGTGTCATTCCCCTCTGTGAAGGTGGACGAGCAGCGAAGTTGCGTACGTGGGTCCCTTAAAGGGACACTAAAGGTTACCAGAAACTCAAGTTAAAGTGGTAGAGCAATGTTCTAGAACGTCTAAGGCGTCAATATAATCGCGAACAGAACTTTAGTAACCGAGAATTTGAGGTAAATGCATGACACGATTTGAGACCCCCCAGCGACATTCCGGTACTAGCCCGATGACGAAAGCACTCCTCATAATTTGTGTTACTAATACTCAACTACTCGTATTAAAAATATCATTTCATTCGATTATAAGACGGCAAGAAATGCTACTTGTCTACGTCTATTCGATTCTAAGAAAAAATAAAATTTTGACGTTACCCTTCAGTAATATGGGTGGTCGAAAGGTTTCGTTTTCGCTCGACTCTGCGCGCTCGACTCTGCGCCGCTCACGCTTTGGAGTTTCAGTAGTTTCGTTATCGCGTCGTGCTGTGAGGGTTCTGCTGGCTCGCGAAGCTTTCATTTGGAAGAAGCAGCGAGAATGCCACGTCCATGTGATGTCCTGGGAAGCCCTCGTTGCTTTCCCGCTCCGCAGAGACGGTGTCGAGGCCGCCGTCGTAGTACGCAACGACGCCGGGAGCGCCAGCCCTCAGCAGCAGGTCGCGCTCGTCGGTGCTCAAATCGCTGAAGTTGAGCCCACCATCGTGAGCCAATCTGTCGTTGTCAGGGTCCATGGCGACGAGCGTCGAAGTTTGCGTGAGAGAATGAAGTACCAGCTTGTGGTCGCGCGTTTCTCCTTCCGCTAGCCACCAAACTCTGCTCTGCTGTCGGCTCTGTCTTGGCTCTGTTTCTGGCCGCGCGTTTGCGTTTAGCGCAGAAAAGCCGTAGCGCCGTCTGCGGACGCCGTTCTACTCACCGATGGCGCAACGTCACTATTAGACCATGATGTCAGTACTCCTCGGTCGGAGGGCGGGCGATTTGAACTGCGCTAGAGGAACGCGGACGCTTCAGATCGCATTTTCTCTTAAAATAAGTCTCTACTTGGCACGAAACAAGCGTTTCGAGGTTTCTGGGATGGTATTTCAACAGTCCACGTTGACTTAATAGTAACCTTTAGTGTCCCTTTAATGCCCCACTGTCGTGCGTGAAACGCCATGTGCACATAAATGGAAGGCGAGGTGCGACCATAGTTTCCCCTCCAAGATGTGGAGCCTCGAAAGATGACGAGGCACAGGGTGGTATACATACCCATGCAGTGTCGCAAAACGCGGCGCGACACCTCTTACTAACCAATCCCGGCACGTAGGACAGACACGCACCTCACCGCACTCCGAGGGCACACACTGTTTCACCGTAGCCAAGGCGACCGTGCGTTGGTCGACGCCCCACAGCGCAGTAATTGTTGTGAGGTCACTCTAAAACCGCAAGCGGTCACACACAACACAGGCCTCACAAAACTGGTTCCCCACAAACTTCCCCTGAAACCTGGTCGTTGCTCCAGTGAAACGTGCCAAGATTGTGGGACCGGGGCCACATGGACGGTTCGACATTTCTTTCCGCCTCGCGGCCCTGGTGGGCGACACGCTTACAGGACCGCCACCACGGGTTAGCGGAAGGGAGAGAACGGAGATACTGAGATACACAAGCGTTTGAAACACCGACAAAGAGATGGCGGTGTGAACGCAGACATGGCCGACGCAGGTCAAAGTGTATTATCTGTTCTTATCGGCTTAATATGTGATACCTGGACCCAAGATATTGAGCTTACTTTTGCAAGTTGGCGGATCGCTTTAAGCCTGCTTCACCTCCGCCGCGGGTCGGCACGGCATCGCCCTACCGTCGGGATCTACCTAAAAAATGATCTCGCTATCTATTTTGATCGTTGTTCCTGTTATTAACGTAATTTCGAGCATAGCTATCATGTTGGAGAACAGGAGAAGCCGGAGGCACCACTTTAAATATACATAATAATAATAATAATAATAATAATAATAATAATAATAATAATAATAATAATAATAATAATAATAATAATAATAATAATACCATATTAATCCTTTAAGAGGCTACTACATGGAAGCATATCGCAGACATACTCCCGGCGATGCGCCGGGAGTATGTCTGTCTGTTATTACTAATTACCGACGACACTGTATCGGATGTTTCAGCGAACACTTTAAAATTTTTTTAAAGGTAGCCTGTGGCGGATAGCACAATTATAGTTAAATTATAGTTCATTATAGTCTACGCGAAGAGGTGGACACTAGTTGCACAATAAATTGAAATGCATAATTGACTAATTAACAAATCCTCTAACTTTCTAAAACTTTATAATTAATTACCTTATGACCCATATTGCAGTCTACAAATTCTAGCCGTACAGTTCGCGAGACGGATGCACTTGGAACGAATTGTCAGGATGACGCCAGTTTCGAGATATTTATTCATTCCCAAAGTTTGCGGAGAAATGCATTGGCGCTCCAGTTACTTTTGTGTTTGAATGCATAAAACGACCTTTTGTTAATAAATCGAATCAGTTCGAGGAACTCACAGAAAGGCTAAATGTCTGAGTAGCACGATTCAGAGAACTAACAATAATGTGTTCCATGAACTGACGTGTGCTCTTCTCAGAATACCCAGCAGCTACAAAGTTGCTACGAAGCTACTCTCGTTGTTTTAATTCATATATTCAGGAGCGAGGTTAGAAGTGTTTCTTGGAAGACAAGGTTCAAGCTTGAGAAGTAGTGAAGGACAACGAACTGAAACAATGGAACGAAAACAAACAGCGGTATGAATAAGAGAGCAAACGGGGGTAGGTGATATTCTTGCGGATATTAGGATGGATAAGTGAAGTTATTGAGCAATTTATTTGGATATCCCTGAAAAATGTTGGAAAGTATTGCTTCGCTGACATATCCACAAGCCTTGAATTATCCAATAACGAAAGATAATAACACGATGTGACATATAAAAAGAAGAAACGTTCCAACAATAAAGCGCATTTCGTAAACACGCTTAAAAAGTCAACACAGAAAAAAAAGCCGCAACAAAACGGTAGATTCTACACTCGCGGCAGTTGAAGACAAGCCTCAATGATTTAGTTGAATGAAATAGTACAAACTAAACAAGTAAGCGCCCAATGACATACTAAGCGTTAGTACAGGGATACACTTCAACTTTCCTAAAGTAGGTTATTTGTCAAAGCTTTTAGAGATGATCGTTGAAGGGATGCGTTATCCCATGGTCCAAGCAATTTTACTGCGAAGTTGCGCACACCATGTTATGCACAGAGCAGGTAAAGGGTGGTCTCATAATGTTTCAGAAATGGGTGTCAAGGAAATGGGAAGCCAAGTCAACGACCACCGAAGATTACGTAGTGTGATGCGATTAGCAAAGCTGCAGGCGCGCGATCAAGTCTGCTCGTGCAAGACAGAGTTAATTGGCAGACCGTTCGGAGACAGGTCTTCGCCCTATAGCCAGCGGAAGTTGTCGGCAATGATAGCCGATAATAATAAGGACCTTGTCTTTGAGTGGTCCGTGACAGACAGCGTTTCCGCGCATTCATAACGATTCGAGATCATATAATATAGCGCAGATTATAGCGACCAATCGTCGAATACGGTAACATTGTCACGGCACCCCTCGCCTTAGCCCAATGGCTATGCACCGTTACGCTGCCGGTCTCAAGGTTCAGTTCGCGGGGACCGATCCTCGCCCTGGCGGCCGCATTTCGATGGGGGCGCGATGGAGTACTTAGATTTAGGCGCATGTTAATGAACCCCAGGTGGTAAAAATGAATCCGGAGCCCTGCCCCTCCCGTTTCACTCTGGCGGGCCTCACTGCCACGTCGTGATTTTTGGCACGTAAGAACCGCCGAATTTAATTTATATACTTATTTGCCACGGACCTCCATCAGTAAAAAGCTCTTAGAAGAAATTCCAAACAAGGCCCTTAGCTTTGCTCCATTCGAAGTACTCCCTCAAGGAAAGCGTGACTGATCCGTTCTAGCGTGGCAATTTGAAACACTGCAGCAAGCCGCAGACGCATTGCTTGAACGCATGAACTGCATCACAGTCAACAAAAACGATTACCTAAAGCCACCATATCATCGCTCATCCAGAACGAACCGTGCTAAGTGTATCAGTCCATTTATTACGCACTGCGACGCGTCTAAGCGCTTTTTTTTTTCATCAACGATAGACGTATGGAACAAGCTTACGCTCAAGTGTACAATACGTGCAGTCTACAAAAGAATTCGTGGCGATGATGGAACATAATTTCAGCGATTGTGAAATGGATGCGTATGACATATGAGCTCCGCGATAGGAACTAGTTCTTTGAGTGTAATAAGCGTTATTAATTGTATTCCTTGTTACCATTCAAACACCTTTCTTTTTCCGTCTTTGTTGTAATGCTACCTTTTTACTGTTGCACTCGTCTAAGCGTATGTTTGTTTGCTTACTTGCCTCAAAACTAGATACTGTGGAAAGCTAAGACATGCTGTTCTTCCTGCTGCGCAATGCTTGTTTTAAAGCGAAGCTTTATGAGGCTGTGCTAAACGAAAGTCTGTCTGTTCGCGCCTGTGTAGAGAAAAATATCATCATCGGCAATCGCTCGAACGTCGTCGTCGTCTTCCAGAGCTGGCTGCGTTGCCGCGCATCATTACAGCGTAGAGAGAGAGAGAGAGAGAGAGAGAATACAGAGAAAGGCAGGGAGGTTAACCAGAGGTAGTTCCGGTTGGCTACCCTGCACGGGGGGAAGGGTTAAGAAGGATAAAAAGAGAAAGAGAGCGGAAGGGGGAGATAGAGAGAAAGCGAGACGAGCACTGACAAAGCGCACGCACTATGGAGCGGTAGGGGGCGGCGTTCTTAAAAGTCTATAGTGAAGCCCCGTAGACCGCAGGAACCTTGATAACGCGAATTCCAGCGTAGAATTTCACTTTTCTGTCGTCGTAATGGGGAAGCCGCGTTGACCGGTGTACGAGCCATTGCTTAAGGTGGTCCGAGCCCCATTCGTTGTCTGACGTGACGGACAGATTTAATTTCGAGGTATTTTAATCTTCGAGACTCGCAAGCGGCAATGGCAGGCGGATGCTGCTAACCACGCCTCCGAGGAAACTCGAGACATCGAATGCGAGCGACAGCGGCAAACCGCGGGCATGACGTCACTGACGTCGTTCTCTCTGTAGCAGCCGAACGTGTGTGCAACATCCTTAGGAAACACAAATACGCAACCAATAATTGAGATACTTTAATGCATCGTCGGGATTAAGCCAGTGATAAACGCCCGGTTAGCACGTTTCAGCTTCGCTGGTTAACCATCTGTACGAAGTGCTTGGGCGGTGATTTTTTTTTCTCTAGTTAGTTCTTTTTTTTTCAATTTTTAACATTCGTTTACTCGGGCGCACTTTTGCAGATGTGTTGCTCCCACATACACAAAGTTCACAAATTCTAGACATTCCTTAAAAAAAATGCTATGCGAGAACGCTGTCGCCTTGTACAGCTTCTTCTTTAACGTGTCGTCAGTGCAATTGTATCTAAATGTCATTACTTTTGCCACCCAGCATTTATGAAAGCTATAGCGTTCAGCTTAATGTTACTTGAGGCATCGAATGATGTTGGCCACGAGTGACATTATAATGGTCCTTGAAACACGGGTGTATTAGTAGTATGTCCACAGGGTATTAAGAATGAAGAAGAGAAGGAAGAGTTGACTTTATAACCTTTAATCACGGCGTAAGCATTTGTGTAGGCGATTTGCATTTTGCCACTTCTTTCTAGAGGGTCACAGAGAAAAAGAAACGCTGACTCTCCCGTAATCGAGAGTAGATGCAAGCATGAAATGGCTACAGGCAAAGCAGATTGGTTGGAGGTGATACCTAGCCACAATCTTAATTTGGGTGTAGTGCATGTTGGCAACAGCACACCCCACCACACGACACCGCACCACGCCATACTATGCACTGGTCCATATGGAGGCAATACTTTCCTGTTACAGATAGAACGTCATTGCAAGTCTCGTGTCGGTCGAACAGAGACATTCGCGGTGCACCGGATGCTACCGGCTTTGGACGCTGCAGGACGCCACCGGCGGTGCCTCAATGACCGCTGGCGCTGAAAAGAGCACAGGCAACGCTGTCTCAGCGCCAAAGGATGACAATCAAGTCTATAGTGCCCTGCATCTGCCTTTAGAACGTTCGCTATTGGAAGTGACAAATAGAGCTTCAGTGTACTCAGAAGTTGCAACTTGAGTGATTTTGTGAACAAACATTTTGAAGAACCCGGAAGCAATATTTTTTGTAACTTGTTTGGGAAGTAACTAGCGTATGCAATGCGGTCTTGACTGGTTGCCCGGATACTCTTGTTTGATGTCTCGACAACGCCTGTGACTTTAGAATTGAGGTTGCCTGAGTGCGACAACGGCAGCTAAAAGCAATTGATGCTGAAAACTAAGGCCACGGCTGTGGATTGGTGTCAGATTTATCAAGTCGTATACAGCAGATCGCTTATACAGTGAGCGCTTCTAGAACGAAATCAGCCGCAGAACGAAGGTATAAATCTGCCCCCAGTTCAATTTTTACCTGTGCTGTGTGCGACCTTTGCAGCGAAGTGACCAGTATAACGAGTTATACTGGAGGTCCCAAACACTTCCTTATAAAGGCGTTCGACTGTACTCGTTTGTAATTGGGTGGACCGAAAGGCTGAAACCAACACAAGTCGGAACGTTGCCCATGCAGCATCTTTCATCTTGATACTCGAGCATATTTTCGCAAGCTGCCATGCGCAGCGATATGCAATGCGTGTGTTACCGCACGTCATTGAAGTGATGCATGCGAGGTTACGCTATCGCGCATGAAGCGACGGCTCGATGCAGGGGATGTCAAAAGCTGTATCCGAACGACTGGCGTCCTAACAGGCTGCTTTCCTTTTGGAAAACAGTCAACAGGTTTGTCGGCTTGCGCCAGCACCCCTCACGTAATTCGAAAGACCACTTTGCAACCGCTGCTGGCCCCGGGAAAGCTGGGCAGTAGCGGAGCGTGCTGCATGCAACGCGCTGCGCGTAAGTTGGACGACTGGAACCGGCTTCCTTTCCGTTGTCTCCAAGCCTGGCGCCCTCCCCCCTTTCCTTCTCTGCCGCCCCCCCCATCCCCCCCGCTGCTGTGAAATTGTCGCCAACAGGATCCGCTTTGGAAGACGCGTGCCTACCCTACGGATCTCTTGAGAAAAATAAACAGAAGCGGTCCCGGTCGGGCTATCCACGGAACCGTGGGCCGTGGACACCACATCCGCTGTGCATTTAACGTCGGTTACAAGAATCTAGCGGCGTCACGCGTGGCGAATGACACTCGTGTTCCGGTATTCAGCCTATCATGGATAAAGACTACAACAAGTCAAGACCCGTAACATCAGGACGACATTACATGCGTAAAGAAATGTAATACGGTGAAACATTGTGTTGCTGTCATGGTCGCCTTAAGATGGCCTCGATATCATGGTTTCAGCACCTAAACACTCAGAATATTTTAATGATAACCTGCGCGATAGCTGGCTGGCTGGCTAACTAACTAACTAACTAACTAACTAACTAACTAACTAACTAACTAACTAACTAACTAACTAACTAACTAACTAACTAACTAACTAACTAACTAACTAACTAGCTCAATATTTGACTAATTTAATACTTTGTATAGCGTCGGCCACTGTGGGCTCGTCCACCATTTGAACTAATGAAAGACTACATATCAGTTCTGACTCTAAAATGTACGTTGTAGCACGTTGGACTAGCTGTACCGTTATCATTACACTGATAAGCGCACAAGTCGCCGCATTCCGTCAGCGCTATCTGTATCGCGGCAACTTAGTGGAGCGATAACGAAGGTATTGATAAACACCGCACAATCAGCAATGGAATGGAAAGTGACAGGTAGGAGCTTCGAAAAGAGCGCAGCGTGGATGAAAGAATGACACGGTGTAGCCGGTGTTTTAGTTAAGATGAAGAGGAAGAAAATGCATTCAGACGAGCTGCGTCATGCTTGGAGAGAATAACGAGTAGTATATTCGAATAAGAGAATGCGCATCAAGGGAAGGCAAGCGCAACCGAGGACGGCAAAGAATCAGGTGACGTGAGGACATTATGATGGAATCAGCTGGCGCAAGTCAGGGGTAATTATAGATCTCTGGAAGAGGCTCTGGTGATGCAGTGGACATCAAATAGGCTGGTGATAGTGGTTATGATGGGGACGACGACGATGATGATAATAATGATTATGCTGTTGCTACGAATGATGACAATTGTCGTCAGAAACGTTAAAACGCCTCGATAGCTGAATTCTATTGCGGCAGAAACAAATATTTAAGGACGTGTGTAATGGATGACTCCGGACGGTGTCGGATCCCATATATTAGTTCCTCGGATGTCATGACATTGTGTTTATTGCTTTATACCTTTCGCCTAGCCTCATTTATTTGACTGAAATAGTATAATACTAATTATAGTCACCAGTGTGTTTAATATATTCCTCTGTTGGCTTAACCGCTGAGTGTCTAATGTGCCACCCATGATAGTGACCTTTGTCAGGAAACATGCAGTGATTGCCTCCTTTTTATCACATCTGGGGGGGAAGCAGGTTGTACACAGGTCTGATTAAAATGAATTTGGAAATCCTCTCTTTCAACGGAGTTCATCTGATCCCACTGCTCCGCATACAAGCATGCAATGTGTGAGGCTTTCATCAAGGGGCCCCATGAAGCAAATAAATGGTTTAGGTAAAGATGACAGAGAGAGAGAGAGAGAGAGAGAGAGAGAGAGAGAGAGTGGGGGATTTATTTACAGAAAGGCTGAGAAGGAATTCTGATTATCGAAGGGTGGTTTCCCGATATAAATTACGACATCTACAAAGACACCTCAGACAAGAAGCTGGTTAACCCTTTCGATTCCGAGACACTCTCAGCAGCACAATATCAGCACACCGGAAATGGGCCCACCGCCAACGCTTCTTGTTCTGTGCCTTCTCACCGATTACATTACAGGGAGTCTGGACGAAGTGGAACATGCCCGGGGGCTGAATTGTCCGCTCTCAGATACGGCGCATGCGTTTTGTTATCGCACACGCTCAATGTATAGCTGCAGGTCCGTCTTATCGAAGCACTCGCGACACCCACGTGAGGCTGCGCTGCAAAGACGCACGGAAAGAGTCAGAGAGATAATTGTGGAGGTGAGTGACCGCCCACCGGCAAGACAGATTCACTTGCGTGCTAGCCAAGCGCGCTTTCTAGGTAGTTTGTAATGTGGAGGTCGGTTTATGAAGAGGGAAGTTTGCATCGACCGCGAAGCGGCATGAACTCATGGAAGGGAGCTCCGATGAGTTTCTCTGAGAAATTTCGTAGTTGAATAACAATTAGTGGCATATAGCCCGACCATCGAAACCTGACTAAGAATAACTACCGCGAATTCCTTGGCAATCACTCCAGAAATTGAGCAAACTGCGGGGGACGTATTCTCGTACAGTCTCTTTCGGCGATATCACTTTCAGAGCGCGCTTTATTGGCTTTGTTGAGCAAAATCGGACGAGTTGATTCGCTAGTTGAGCATTACTAGCTGACGCTGACATGCCAGTGCTACACAGCCGACGATAAAGCAGTTGCGCATCGTTGCATCACTGAGCCAGATATTGCAATGAACACTTGAATCCCTGCAGTAAATTAGGAATATTTGTGCCTAAACGTTGACAAGAAGCCGGTCATTCCTCTCAATGCGCCTATACTGATGCATGCTCTCCACTTTGTCGCGAAAACAAATTATTTGCGGTGGAACGGAAGCAGAGACCGCTGAATACCGAACCGATTGTCCTCAAACTGCTTCGGACAGCGGTTCGGACCTTCGCGATGAGCCAAAGCATTTGAGGCGGGCTATGAGTAGTCGGGAGCGACGTTGGCCGACTGAGGCTGTCATGCCTTTCTCTGAGAACCGGCGGGAAGGAGATAAGAAGACATCTGCGATAAGACGGAGAAAATGTCGCACATTGTCATGCGTTGGAGTGGTCTCCCCGCTCTCTTAACCCGTGTGTGCCTGTGTGTGAGTGTGCTTGCACACGGGTGTGTTTGCGTGTGCGTCCACTGATTCAGGGCAGAAGAGTTGTATTCGCAAGATAACCATTGCACTGCGTATAACACAAACGGCGAACGATAACACAAACACAACTTCCTGGTCCGCTAGTTGCTTATAAGTATGAGCCTGCTGATTTGAGTGGCGACGAACAACACTTTAGAGGGACAACTGTAACCCTGCTGGAGAACCGGGAATCTCCGTGGAGTGTCATTCAAACGCAATGACTGCTTCAGTCCGAGGTGTATGGTGCAACCGTCCAATCGCCTGAGTCACGGCGCAATGTCGAGTGAAATGATCATTTCAGTATGCTACGCTCAGCGTTCCGGTTAACCATGTTACGAGTGATTCTCGGTGTTTGAATTGCTTAGATGCTAGACCACACATTCCGTGTCTCCTGAGGAATTCTTTTTTCAGGGGATAGTGACATTGCTGCACTCCTGACTCACCTTTCACAAGCCATGGCTGTTGTTATAGCAGCGTAGGAAATCCCGTGCTGTCAGCGCCCATTGTAGGTTGGGCGTTTTCCCATCCCCTATCTCTCTTTTTCTCAGGATGCGCTTGGTGACGATGATAAGTTGCAGAGGGAAGTAGCGGGAACGCCGTCGCATAGAGCGTGCGCGGCGTTGAATAGAGCAGCTCACGCGGATGTAGACCTGCAGGACGGATAAGAAAAAAAAAAAACGTGACCAAGAATCTTGGTGAAAGAGGAAGTTTGCATGTCACTTATGATAGATATACATATGTATACGTAGATGCATCTGCAAGCTTTCTTTTTCTTAAGCTTTATTTAATTTAGACAGAAAGGTGGCCGGTAAATTTTCGGTGCCGAGGCAGCTGGTTATATGGGTATACATTGACTTTACAATATCAGTGTTTAGAAGACATCTTGTCTTAATAAATTCGCTACATTAGCTCATAACTTCAACATAACATAAATTACATCCTTATCATTATTAACTAGAGTCTAATACTGCCTATCACTGACTCACAAGGAATAATAACATTTGTAATTATTTTTTCGCTCAAATGACACCCTGTCACAACAAGTTGACTCTTGCTGGTTGCAGAACGCGCCTATTTGTTTTGGAGTGACGTGTCCCTTCTCTACTGACTGTGTCCCCTCGTGACACAGCTCACTGTGCAATAAACAGACAGTGAAGTGTTTGTTTTTAAGCGCGGCAGGGTATCTTACGCCGTAATTTAAACTAAATGTCGAATGTCCGTTCTTCAATGAAATAGAAGCGGCACGTGTCTCGTATTTTGCAACGTTCGCTGTAACTCAAAGCGTAAGGGGTAAGCCACGTCTGTCTGGTGTTGCCCAAAACAGTGCACAGAAAAAAATGAAAACAAGGGAATGGTACGCATCAGTACGGTGTGAAAGTTTCAGCCAAAGGGCTCGTTTTTGTCAACGCATTGAACTAGTAGTAGCTCAGTACAGAGATAACAAGCGACTGTGAAATATTTGTCGGATAATAGTGACACATTTTGATGTATACTTCATTACATTATGAAACAGTAATATATGTCAGACTTTCTCCCGCAACATATTGTATTTTGAGTATTCTGTTTATCTTCTTGTGCGCGAGTGTTTCTGTCTGTTCGCCCGTCTGTCGTCTGCACTTTTACAATGGTTTGTACCCTGTGGGGCTTATCTTCTCCTACAATAGTAATCGTCATCTAGTTTGCCCGCATTGCCTTTCGTTAACGCTGCGTGCCCGTTACTTCTAGGTCAAGAACGGCATGCGCGTTATCAACGAGACTGCTGCGTCTCGTGATCCCTCAAAGCAAAGAATGCTTCACCGGCAGACGTACAGCTGTCTCGTGTGCTGATCACGCGTCATCGTTCACTCAAGGCAACTCAGTCAGTGCCACCTGAGCCTTACGGACAAGCAGTCATGTTCCAGATCTTCGGCTCTTCCAGACATTTCGGTTGGCCCTGCGAAGGAAAAAAATAACAATTAGAGCTTTCGCAGAATGAGGAGAGGAGTTGAGAGGAGGCTGGTGAGGACAGAAAAATTATTGCATAAGAAAGAGCGCGAAGAAGGAGAAATTCTACAGTCTCCTGATGATTGCGATAAGGACGGGCTATGTAGTGCCTGATGCTTGCTTTTCATGTCACCAGAACTCTCTCTAGTACAAGGATGCCAATGCTAGGAGAGTATGCTTGTGTTTTCTGGTGCGCACTGTTTTGAAAATTCACCTTCTTTAAATTGCGAATGCCAGTTTTAAGGAAGGGTGAATTTTGAAGGCAAACTAATTCGCTATGGCGAAATCCGAAGTGATGGACCTAACTTGCGAAGAGTCGGGCATTCCCTCCGGCTTCTCAAAAACGAAATCTGTAATTCTCGACGTCATGAAGGCACAAGAAGTCACAGTTGACGAAGCTGACGAGGCTTGGGAAACCATTGTTGAAAGAAAGCAAAATGCAGACCAGCGTCAGAGGCGTGAGCTTGAAGCAGTAGAGAGGCGAGGGAGGCGCGAGCGTGAGGAAAAGGGGCGTGAGGCGCGAGCGTGAAGAGACTGAAAGGCGCAAGCGTGAAGCTGAAATGCGCGAGAGGCAGGAAAGTGAAGAGGCAGAAAGGCACAAGTGGGTAAGCAGAAATACACTAGAGGTGTTTGGTACTTAGATGGTACCAAACCTTGGTACTTTGGTACTTTGGTACTTAGGGGAAAAGTTTGGTACTTAGATGGCAGATAGCGCGACGCCAGCTCCACACTTCCAGGGCAGACGAGAGTGTAGTCAATTTCCTCGCCGGTATTGAACGAGTGAGTGAGAACGAGGGTGTCAGCCGGGACATGTGGGCCGATAGATTACCAGCGCTGATCGCATTTATTATCACTAGTATTTCATGAACTGCTTTTCCGAGGAGAAAGCGCGAGACTACGACAGGGCTAAGAAGGCTTTGTTAAGAGACTTTAGTCTATTTCACGGAGATTTCAAAGGCCAAAAACAGAAAGCGACAGGATTCGGCGAGCATTGCTGCACACCTCGAAGTTCCCGCAGTATGCCACGACGATCAGAGATAAGCGAGAAAGCGCGATTTGGTACCGGGAAGCGAAAAAGTAACAAGTCTTGCTGTAGGAATTGCAAACCAGTGACCTCAAATTCACCAGCACGCTTCAGGAGAAAGAGCGTGGCCCACCTAATGTAGCGCAAGAAACGAAGGGCCCGCTGATAGCGCACGCGTGTCGGAGGCGCGGAAGGGAGTTGTTACAACTGTGAAGAGAAAGGTCACATGACGAGGAGCTGTGAGAAGCGGGGGGTATTTGCCACAATTAGGGACTGGGATAACAACCTGCAGCTATTGAAGCCGTATATATGAAATCTTACAGAAAATGGCCAGGTGTGTACGGAGGTGGCAAGTTCAGCCATCCGGCCAGAAAAAGTACAAGCAACGGGGGCCCCTTAGGTCAAATGCGTATGGAGGCCGCAAGTTCGGCCGGCCTGCCCGAAAAAGCACTAGAAACCGAGGGCTCGGTAGGCCAAGTGTACGGAGGGAGGTGGTAAGCTCAGCCAGCATGCCAGAAAAAGCACAAGAAATGGAGGGCCCGATGAGCCAGGTTTGTACGGAGGTCGTAAGATCGGCCAGCCTGCCAATAAAAGAACAAGAAACGCAGGGCCCGTTAGGCGAAGTGTATACGCAGGTGGGAAGTTTGGCCAGCCTTCCAGAAAAAGCAATGGAAGCATTGGTCCAGTTAGACGAAGAGCGTGCTGAGGTGTCAAGCTCGGCCAGCCTGCCACAAGAAAGCACGAGAAACGGAGGGCCCATTAAGTCATCTGTGTATCGACGTGGAAATTTTGGCTAGCCTGCCAGAAAAAGCTCAAGAAACGGAAGGCCCATTTTGGCCAAGTGTGTACAGGTGGCAAGGTGGGCCAACCTGCCAGAAAAAGTACTGGAAACATCGATCACGTTAGGCCAAGTGTGTGCGGAGGTGGCAAGTTTGGGCAGCTTCCCAGAAAAAGCATAAGAAATGGAGGGCCCGTTCGGTTAATGTGTACGGAGGAAGCAAGATTGGCGAGCATGTAAAAAAATCACCATAAATGGAATTCCCATTATGCCAAGTGTGTACAGGCGGCAAGTAGGGCCAGCCTTCCAGAACAAAAATAGCAGAAACATCGGGACCACTAGGCCAAGTGCATGCGGAGGCCACAAGTTTGGCCAGCATGCAAGAAAAAGCACAAGATGCGGAAGGCCCATTAGGCCACGTGTGTACGGAGGTGGCAAGTTCGGCCTGCCTACCAGAAAAACACAAGAACGGAGAGCGAGCCTATTAGGCCAAGTGTGTACGGATGTGACAAGTTCGGCGAGCCTGCTAGAACGAGTACAAGAAGCGCAGGGCCCGCGAGGGAAAGCGTGTACGGAGGTGGCAAGTGCGGCCAGCACACCAGAAAAAACATAAGAAACGGAAGACCCGTTAGGCCAATTGCGCACGGAGGTGGCAAGTTGGGCCGGCTTGCCAGAACAAGCACTAGAAACATTGGTCCCGTTAAGATAAGTGCGTGCCGAGGTGTTAACTTCGGCCCGCGCGTCCCAGAAAAAGCACGAGAAACGGAAGGCCTATAAGGCCAAGTGTGTACAGGTTGTAAGTTGGGCCAGCCTGCCAGAAAATGCACCAGAAACTTTGGTCCCGTTAGACAAAGTGCTGGAGGAGACGGCAACTTTGGCCAGCCTGCCGGAAAAAGCACAAGAAATGGTTGGCCCGTTAGGCCACATGTGTATGAAGAGGGCCAGATTAGTGAGCCTACATGAAAAAGCACCCAAGAAACGAAAAGACCGTTAGGCCAAGTGCGTACGCAGGCGGTAACTTGGCCAGCCTTGCGGAAATTATACAAGAAACGGAGGGCCCGTTATTCCAAGTGAGCAAGGAGGCCGAACGTTAAGTCTGGCTGTAAGAAAAAGCACAAGAAGCCGAGCGCTCGTGAGGCCAAGTGTATGGAGGTAACAAGTTCAGCCAGCTTGTTAGAAAAAGCACAAGAAACGGAGGGCCTGTTAGGCCAAGTGTATACGGAGGTGGCAAGTTCTACCAGCCTACCAGAAAAAGCATAAGAAACTAAAGACCCATTACGCCGAGTGTGTACAGAGGCGGCAAGTGCGCCAGACAACGCACAAAAAACGAAAAGCCCGCTAGGCGAAGTGCGTGTGCAAGTGGCTAGTTCGGCCAGCCTGTCAGAAGAAGCACAATAAATGGAGGGCCCGTTATGCCAAGCGCATACGGACATGGCAAGTTCAGCCAACCTACCAGAAAAAGCACAAGACACGGAGGGCGAGCTGGGCGAATTGCGTACGGAGGTGACAAGTAGGCCCAGCTTTCCAGAAAAAGCACAGAAATATTGGTCCAGTTAGATGAAATGTATACGAGGGTGGAATGTTCGGCCAGCCTGTCAGAAAAAAGCGCAGGAAACGGACGGCCCATTAGTTCATGTGTATATGGAGGTGGCAAGTTTAGCCAGCCTGTCAGAAAAAAGCACGAGAAACGGACGGCCCATTAGGTCAAGTGTGCACAGGTAGCAAGTTGGGGCAGCTTGTAACCTCTCTGTCTTTTCTCCCCTTTCTCTCCTTCTCCTAGGGCAGAACGTACTAGACACATTGGTCCCCTTAGGCCAAGTGTGTGCGGAAGCAGCAAGTCTGGCCACCCTGCCAGAAAAAGCACTAGAAATGGAGGGCCTGTTAAGCCACGTGAGTATGGAGGGAGCAAGATTGCGAGCCTGCCAGAAAAAGCACTAGAAACGTGTGTACCGTTAAGACAACTGCGTGCGGAGGCGGCTAGTTTGACCAGCCTACCAGAAAAAGCACAGAAAACAGATGCCCGTTAGGCCAGGTGTGTACGGAGGTGGCACGTTCCGCTAGTCTGCCAGAAAGGGCACAAAACACATAAGGCCCGTTAGGCCAAGTCTGTGTGGAGGTGACAAGTTCGGCCAGGCTACCAGAAAAAGCACAACAAATGGAGGGCCCGTTAGGCCAATTCCGTACGGATGGGCCAAGTTGGGTCAGCCTGCTAGGAAAATCACTACAAATATTAGTCCCTTTAGGCCAAGTGCCTGCGCAGGTGGCCAGTTCGACCAGCCTGCCAGAAAAAGCCCAGGAAATGGAGGTCCCGTTAGGCGAAGTGTATACGGAGGTGGCAAGTTTGGCCAGCCTACCAGAAAGCGCACAAGAAACAGAAAGCCCATAGGCCAAGTGTGTGCAGAGGTGGCAAGTTCGGCCAGGCTGCCAGAAAAAGCAGAAGAAATGGAAGGCCCGTTGAGCCAAGTGTATATGCAGGTGGCTAGTTCGGCCAGGCTGCCAGAAAAAGCAGACTAAATCGTAGGCCCGTTATGCCAAGTGTTAATGAGGTGGCTAGTTCGGCCAAGCTGCCAGAACAAGCAGAAGAAATGGAAGGCCCGTTAGGCCAAGTGTATACGAAGGTGGCTAGTTCGGCCAGGCTGCCAGAAAAAGCAGAAGAAATGGAAGGCCCGTTATGCCAAGTGTATACAAAGGTGGCTAGTTCGGCCAGGCTGCCAGAAAAAGCAGAAGAAATGGAAGGCCCGTTAGGCCAAGTGTTACGGATGTGGCTAGTTCGGCCAGGCTGCCAGAAAAAGCAGAAGAAATGGAAGGCCCGTTAGGCCAAGTGCTACGGAGGTGGCTAGTTCGGCCAGGCTGCCAGAAAAAGCAGAAGAAATGGAAGGCCCGTTAGGCCAAGTGTATACGAAGGTGGCTAGTTCGGCCAGGCTGCCAGATAAAGCAGAAGAAATGGAGGGCCCGTTAGGCCAAGTGTATTCCGAGGTGGCTAGTTCGGCCAGGCTGCCAGAAAAAGCAGAAGAAATGGAAGGCCCGTTAGGCCAAGTGCTACGGAGGTGGCTAGTTCGGCCAGGCTGCCAGAACAAGCAGAAGAAATGGAAGGCCCGTTAGGCCAAGCGTATACGAAGGTGGCTAGTTCGGCCAGGCTGCCAGAAAAAGCAGAAGAAATGGAAGGCCCGTTATGCCAAGTGTATACGAAGGTGGCTAGTTCGGCCAGGCTGCCAGAAAAAGCTGAAGAAATGGAATGCCCATTAGGCCAAGTGTTACGGAGGTGGCCAGTTCGGCCAGGCTGCCAGAAAAAGCAGAAGAAATAGAAGGCCCGTTAGGCAAAGTGTATTCCGAGGTGGCCAGTTCGGCCAGGCTGCCAGAAAAAGCAGAAGAAATAGAAGGCCCGTTAGGCAAAGTGTATTCCGAGGTGGCCAGTTCGGCCAGGCTGCCAGAAAAAGCAGAAGAAATGGAAGGCCGGTTAGGCCAAGTGTTACGGAGGTGGCCAGTTCGGCCAGGCTGCCAGAAAAAGCAGAAGAAATGGAAGGCCCGTTAGGCCAAGTGTATACGGAGGTGGCTAGTTTGGCCAGGCTGCCAGAAAAAGCAGAAGAAATGGAAGGCCCGTTAGGCCAAGTGTATACGGAGGTGGCAAGTTGGCCCAGCCTGCCAGAAAAAGCACAAGAAACGGAGGGCCGGTTAGGCCAAGCGTTACAGAGGCAGCAAGTTCGGTCAGCCTGCTAGAAAACGCCAAAGAAACGGAAATCCCATTAGACCGAGTATGTACGGAGGTGGCTGGTTCAGCTAGCCTGAAACGGAAGGCCCATTAGGAAACGGAAGGCCCATTAGGCCCAGTTTGTACAGGTGGCAAGTTGGGCCAGCATGCTAGAAGAAGCACTAGAAACATTGCTCCTGTCAGGCCGAGTGCGTGCGGAGACGGCAAGTTTGCCCAGCCTGCCAGAAAAAGTACAAGAAATGGGTAGCCCGTAAGGCCAAATGTATACAGATGTGGGTAGTTCGGCCAGCCTGCCAGAATGAGCTCTAGAAATGGATGGCCCGTTATGCCAAGTGTTTACAGAGGTGACAAGTTTAGGCCAGCGTGCCAGAAGAAGCACGATAAACGGTGGGCCAGTTAGGCCAAGTGTGTACAGAGCCGGAAAGTTCAGCCAGCCTTCCAGAAAAAGCATAAGAAACGGAAGGCCCGTTGCGCCAAGTGTGTACGGAGGTGGAAAGTTCGGCCAGCCTGCCAGTAAAACCACAAGAAAGGGAGGGTCCGCTATGCTAGTGTCTACAATGGGGGCAAGCTCGGCCAGCCTATAAGAAGAAAGCCCAGGAAACGGAGGGCCCGTTAGGCCAATTGCGCATGGAGGTGATAAGTTCGCCCCACCTACGAGAAAACCCAAATAAATGGAGGGCCCAATAGGCCAACTGCGTAGAGAGGTGGCAAGTTGGTATAGAGTGCGAGAAAAAGCACTAGAAGCATTGGTCCTGTTAGGCCAAGTGCGGGCCGAGGTGTCAAGTTCGGGCAGGCTGCCAGCAAAAGCACAAGAAAGGGAGAGATGTTTAGGCCATGTGTGTATGGAGGTGCCAAGTACGCCCACCTGCCAGAAAAAAGCACAATAAACACAGAGCCCGTTAGGCCAAACGTGTACTGAAGTGGAAAATTCAGCCAGCCTACAGGAAAAAGCATAAGAAACAGAGGGCCCATTAGGTCATGTGTGTATGGAGGTGGTATTTTCTTCCAGCCTGTCAGAAAAAGCAGAGGAAACGGAGAGCCTCTTAGACCATGTGTGTACGGGGATGGCAATTTTGGCCCACCTGTCAAAAAATGCACAACGGAGCACCCGTTAGACCAAGTGTGTCTGGGGGAGGGAAGTTCAACTAGTCTGCCACAAAAAGCCGAAGAAACGGTGGGCCGCTGAGGTCAAGTGTGTACGGAGGTGGTCAAGTTCGGTAAGCTTGCCAGAAAAAGCACAAGAGAGGGAAAGCCGCCTACGCCAAGTGTGTACAGATTGGGAAGTTCGGCCAGCCTGTCAGAGAAAGTACAAGAAACGGAGGGCCTCTTAGACTAAGTGTGTGCAGGGATGGTAATTTTGGCCCGCCTGTCAGAAAAAGCACAAGAAATGGAGCACCCGTTAGGCGAATTGCGTACTGATATCTCAAGTTGGGTCAGCCTGCCAGAAGAAGCACTATAAACGTTTGTCGCGTTAGACCAAGTGCGTGGGGAGGTGGCAAGTTCGGCAAGCTTGACAGAAAAAGCACAGGAAACGGAGGACCCATTAGGCCATGTGTGTATGGAGATGCCAGGTTTGGACAGCCTGGCAGAAAAAACACAAGAAACTGGAGGCCCACTAGGTCAAGCTTGTACAGGTGAGAAGTTTGGCCAGCCTGCCACAAAAAGCACTAGAAACATATGTCCAGTTAGGCCAAGTGCGTGCTGAGGTGTCTAGTTTGGCCAGCATGCCAGAAAAAACACTAGAAACGGAGGGCCAGTTAGGCCACGTGTGTACGGAGTTGGCAAGTTCGGCCAGCCTATTAGAAAAAGCACAAGAAACGGAGGGCACATTAGGCCAGGTGTGTACGGAGGTGGCAAGCTGGGCCCGCCTGCCATCACAAGCACACAATACGGAGGCCCGTTAGGTGAAGTCTGTACGGAGGTGGCAAGTTCGGCCAGCCTACCAGAAAAAACACAACGGAGGGCCCGTTAGGCAAGCTGCGTGCGGATGTGGCAAGTTGGACCAACCTGCTAAGAAAACCACTGGAAACATTGGTCCAGTTAAGCCGATTGCGTGCTGAAGTGTCAAGTTCGGCCAGCCTGCCAGAAAAAGCCGAAGAAACGGCGGGCCGCTTAAGTCAAGTGTGCACAGATGTAGTCAAGTTCGGCCAGCTTGCCGGAAAGAGCACAAGAAAGGGAGGGCCCGTTAGGCGAAGTGCGTATGGAGGTGGCAAGTTGGCCAGCCTGCCAAAAAAGCACAAGAAATGGAGGGCCCGTTAGGCCACGTGTGTATGTAAAGGCAAGATTGGCGAGCCTGCCACAAAAAAGCACCAGAAATAGAGGGCCCATTTGGCCAAGTGTGTACAGGTAGCATGTTGGACTAGCCTGCCAGAAAAAGGACTAGAAACATTGGTACCGTTAGGCCAAGAGCATGCGGAGGCGGCAAGTTTAGCCAGCCTTCCAGAAAAGCACAAGAAACGGAGGGCCGGTTAGGCCACTTTTGTACGGGGGTGGTACGTTCGGCCAGCCTTCCAGCAAGAGCACAGGAAACGTAGGGTCCGTTAGGCAAAGTCTGTACGGAGGTGGCAAGTTCGGCCAGCCTGCCAAAAAAGCCCTGTTTGGCAGGCTGGCAAAACAGGGCTTTGGTCTTGTTTGGCCAAGTGCGTGCCGAGGTGTCAAGCTCGGGCAGCCAACGATAAAAAGCACAAGAAACGGAGGGCCCATTAGGCCATGTGTGTATGGAGGTGGTGAATTCTTCCAGCCTGCGATAAGAAGCACAAGAAACGGAGTTCCTGTTAGGCCAAGTGTGTACGGGAATGGCAAGTTCGAGCAGCCTGCCAGAAAGATCCGAAGTAACGGTGGGCCGCTTAAGTCAAGTGTGTACGGAGGTAGTCAAGTTCGGCCAGCTTGCCAGAAAAAGCACAAGAAAGGGAGGGATGGTTAGGCGAAGTGTGTTCGGTAGTGGCAAGTTGGGCCAGCCTGCCATAAATAGGCCAAGAAATGGAGGGCGTCTTAAGGCTATTGTACGGAGGTGGCTAATTCGGGCAACCTGCCAGGTATAATACAAGACACGGAGGGCCCGTTAGGCCAAGTGCATATGGAAGCCGCAAGTTCTGCCAGCCTACCATAAAAAGCACAAGAAACTTAGGGCTCGTTAAGCCAAGTTTATGGAGGTGGCAAGTTCGGCGAACTAGCCAGAAAAAAGCGCAAGAACAGAGGACCCGTTAGGCCAGGTGTGTACGGAGGTGGTAAGTTTGGCCAACTTACCAGAAAAAGCACAAAAAATGGACGGCGCGTTAGGGCAAGTGTGTTCGGATGTAGAAAGTTCGGCCAGCGTGTCAGAAAAAGCACAAGAAACGGAGAGCCCATTAGGCCGTGTGTGTACGGAGGCGGGAAGTTGGACCAGCCTGCCAGGAAAATTCACATATGGTGAACGCATGAGAAGCGTTAGGAATAACACAAAATTTTGTTATTTTGTTAGCATTTTAGGCTTAGGTTAGATCCACAATTCCACGTGAAAAGTTTACGTCACGATGAATGTAGAATTTTAAGGCAAAGATGGTCAGTGTTGCATGGAAGGTCACGCGCAGGGTGATAAGTTGTTTTACGGGAGTTAATAACGAGTCATGTTTTATGGGTAGGAGCGCTTTTTTGTAGGCACGTTTTGTAGATTGAATTGATGAATTTTCGTTTCTTCGGCGATATTAAAATTTTTCAATGTTATGTTTTATAAGCTTTGGTTAGACAGAGGTCATAATTGGTCTCTTCTGCTCTTGGTATGGCAGATTTTCTTATTTTGATGTTTAGCGTTCATGAAAACGTGACAGCTGAACGTTCGAGGAAGGAAAGCGTCAGTTTTCTTGTATTCTTGAATTACACGGAGATGTAAGCTGAAGGTAAAAAGCATCAGTGTAATTTTCATTGCGATGGCTTTTGAATATTTCGCAGGATATATTTTGGAAGTTTTTATTTGTCAAATTTGGTGATTTATTGTAATCACACTTCGTCGTATTCTGTAAAGGTATGCCACTTAAGTACAACCGCCTGCTAGGATAGAGCGTAGCTTTACAGTAGCACTATCTAAAAGTGCGCTAGATGATAGGCGGAATAAGTCAGGCTTTCTGAGCCAATTTAGGAACGCGGTAAGGGTCGCAGATGGTTTTCCCTTTTGTTTATTTCACAATTTAGCATTATGTTGTAATCATGTAGCTGTATTGTGTTTAGTGTTGCGGATATCAATCAATGCCAGTGCTCCCTTCGCTTTGCTGATTTATGGAAGCACTAATTCATAATTACTTATATTAATCACTTAAACCCCGTTTCTGCCTAGTTAGGAAGACACATAATCGGGAGTCTCTTGGTACTTGTCTGGATCAACGTGAACCTTGTGTTTCAGGGTTTTCCTTTAGATGGGAGTTGTCAGCTTATTTGAGTTTTACAGTCTGGAGATGAGAGTGGCTTGCATATGTCGCGCTTGCGGGATTGTGTGTGGCTCAGAATGGTCACTCCTAGGAGCTTGTCATCTTGCATTCATGCAGTCCAGTCAGAACGCACCTACCAAGAGGCCTTTGGCCAGAAGATCTTCGTTCTAGGAAGCCACGGCCCCATGGCTTTGAGCAGCGCAAGCAGCAAGCTGGCCGAGCTGTGTCGAACAGCTCCACCTTCCGATGCACCATCTGGCGGTGGGGGAGGAGGCTGTTGTGCCTGAGGATCCCTCGGAACAAAGAATACTTCCCCGGCAGTCGTGCAGCTGTCTCGGGTGCTGATCACGCTTCATCGTTCACTCAAGGGAATTCAATCAGCGTCACCTGAGTCTTACGGACAAGCCGTCATGTTCCAGATCTTCGGCTTTTCGAACGACCAGAAATAACAGCTCACTTTAAGACAACAATGTCGCCCTCCAACTACCGCGAAGACCAATCTCCCAATCCTGACAGATTGACCGTCACGAAGAGGCCACTAATTGATGAAAGGGTCATTGTCAACGACTCCCGGGGAAAGGATGTCAGCGGCGGGTTCACAGTTCACCCCGTGGTTGTCTAGTATTGCGCAACGTTGGAGACAAGAGAGCCTGCAAAAGGGTGGGGTTCGGCAAAAAAAGTGGGAGTACTGCATTAAGGTGGGACGTTGGGACGGGGATAGAATGTGAACGGTTCGGCTTTTCTGATTGGCCAGTGAATTCTCTCGACGAGTGAAAGAAGGAAATAAACAGCATAAAAAGCGGATCTGGACTGCTGTGAAGGTAGAGGCTGGGTCATGCAAAGACTCTAGCATGTAGTGTGCTCCGAGAGTTGGAGCCGTGTTTGCAAAATTTGATCATGTACTTTTATTTATAAACCTTTATTTATCATCTTTTAAACGTCGCTCGTGACCTTTCTCCCGGCACCTAGCATGGAACCATCTATGGAACATTCGTGGTCGCAAGGACCTCCGACTTCACAAGACATAGTATTCTCAACAGGAAAATAGTGAGCACTGAGTTTTCAAGAAAGGAAGCGCAAGTAAGGCAGATGACGATTATTGTTGGACAAGATACGCCCCAAAGGGTGCAAACTTTAAGAGTATGTCTGTTTGTCCGTCCGTCCGCTGTCTCCACTCTTAAAAAAGTTTGCACCCTTCAGGGCTTATCTTGTCCTATAAAAATAATCGCCATCGATCTTGCCCGCATTGCCTTCGTTTACCGCTGCGCGCCCAGTCCTTCCAGGTCACGAACGGCATGCGCATTATCAGGCTTCTGGACAGGAAAGTAGCGAGCGTAGAGTTTTCAACAAAGGAAACGTAAGCAAGGCAGATGACGATTACTGTTGTAGGACATGATAAGCTCCAACTGGCGCAAACTTTTTTAAGCCTTTCTGTCTTCACGTAAATGTTGTCAGGTAGGCGGGCTATTTCAAGCCTACTTCAGGCTCGACCTACTCTAGTCCGGCTCACGTCAACGAAAGCCCAGACCATCATTTCTACCTTGGCATTGTGTTACGCTGTTGTCGATCACATGTATATCTGTGGAGAGGTAATGAAGACTTAGGATAGACAGGGTCGTTAGTTATTTAAACATTTGTTCTCCTACCCTGCACAGGAAAACGGTGGAAGAAACGACATAACGAGCATTTGGTAAGCGCACACGTGAAGATGCACGCCAAGTTTACAAAGACTCGCAGAGACCCGGTGATTCGAGCAAACATGGAAGTGGTATTGTTTCTTTCAAGTCAAAGTCAAAAACTGATGTTGGTTTGTGGTGGCCTACTCAATAGCGCAATTTGCTACGAAGCATTAAAGGGAGAGTGTTTACTGGAAGACGCTTCTGCAGCACTGATTTGCAAGCTTCACCAGTTTGCTACGGCAGATGTCCACTTCAGTTCTATTTGAGCGCACGGTTTTTTTTAATTTCCTTATGTGAGCAGAGAAGAAAGCATAATCTACAGACGCCTGCGAAGTAACACGTATACTCACGAGATGCAACGCCTCTACCCGGTGCTCCACGGCTACCTTTGCCCACTCTGCAACGTACCAGACACCTTGGCACACTTGCCCCGGGTATGCCCGGGGCAGGAAGGCACTGAAATTCAACCGGAAACGGATCCCAAACGAGCACAACAAGTAAACGAAGACCACATATTCGAAACGTGGAATGCCAAGCTCACCCTCAGGGACCTGGAAGGCCGACCACAACTCGTCGCCAGGACCAAGAGGGCAGTCGAAGCCAGAAGGTTCCTGGACCTTCCCACCTCAGGGTGATATCAGGCCGCGTTCGGAACGGTATTTCGAACAATAAACGTTTCGTTCTCTCTCTCTTTCCTAAGGTGAGCCCATTTCACACAATCACAACATGCAGCGAGCGTCTTCAAATGACCGGACTATTACGCTTTTACGCGTTTAGAGCTGCACAAATGCAGCCCCGTTTAGGACGTTGTTTTTCTAATGCGGCATACTTGAGCTCCGTAAGGGCGTGTGCGCTTCCCTACAACGCATTCACCGATTCAAAGCAACGGAAAAATAGGGACAAGTGAGAAGGCGAAACGAGTAGCCTTCCATGTCTTTCGTCTACGCTGCACTGTTTCCAAAATATTACCGAGCCAAATGGTCGAGCCAGTGCCTTATCATTTGGAACAACCTAAGTACTCAGCACAAGCTCTGCCCACAAAACTGCACCGCGTCTGCCCTCTGTGTCTCTCCGCGTTCCGAAACATGTCTTCCGAGAGACTCCGATACTGAAAGTAGTTCGTCTGCGCGCTGACGTTACCAGCATGACAGTATACCTAATTGACTGGCGCAGCAATGGACATTCTGTTCGAGTTGGACAGCGATGTATTTGCCATTTACGCTTACGCTGTCGCTGATTATAATACACACCCAAACGTGTCTCTATATAGGCCTGGAAAAACGAAGCTAGCATATTTATGGCATTAGCAGCCCCTGGGTAATAGACATTGCTTCACATGATTAGCACAATGCTCTGAAAAAAAGATTGTTTTTAGCGTTTGACAGTATTCCCTGCAAAAATGCCAAAACGCGGCAATTACTGCAGAGGGATATGCTGTATAACAGACAGTGATGAATAAGGCTTCACTTTGTACTCAAGAATATAGTACAACGCGTTGTCTCCAAATAAGGCCAACATTATTTTCAACCGTCAATGCCTCTTTCGCAGTCTATGGATTACTATGCTTTTCTTTTTGTGTTTTACCTCTAGGAACACGTCATAAACTCCCGCATTTCGAGCCTCGCTGTGGCTATACAGAATCTGTGCCCACCATGCATAGAGGAATTTGTACGCCTGAGCGGTTCTCAAGAATAGGCGGCCGCCACTCGTGATATAGGGACCGTGTTATTATACCGAAGGCCACCATCCAACGACGTCCGGTCCTTCGATTGCCACACGCATACAGCTTTAAAAACTAATCGTACTCCTTTCTTTTATTTTTCCCAAGCGTATCAATAACACAGAGCAAGGAAAGAAAAACTAGGAAGTAGCACGGCATCATGCAGCTAGCCTCGGCAAGGCAACCTCCTCTGACGCCACGCCTCCCTCCCTTCTAGGTCTCTCTGAGCCTTGGCTGTCGGGAAATAGTCCCTACATGGTTGTCGGACCTGTCAGGCATTGAGTGGTTCGTAGCAGCTCATTACTGACATCCTCGTCACTATCGGGGCTCGCCACCCGCTCTCCGCTCTACTCTACCCGTATTCAAAACTCGGCGGCTAGAAATTACCGCTTGCCTACCACGTGACAAAAGGGCCCGTGATAGGCACCCTATTAATGCTTTCGCATAAATTAAGTGGTAGCACCCCATCCGCAGCGGGCAGCTCCACGTCGAGCCCACCCGCTTGATGGATAGTCATTGTAACGAAGTTGCAGCCAGGGTAGCAGGGATAGCGAGGCTTGCTATACGGAGTTTCAACTGGAGCGCAGTGACTACAACATATACTCTGTCGTGGTATCATTCGGCAGCGAGGTTATGCCGCTTCGTGCGTCTTTTGACATGCCCGTAAGGCTTCGCGATTCATGGGTGGCGTGGAGATATGGCGTGGATATGCAGTAATCATAATAAGTACAATATTTCTCTAAAACAGCAACGATTACACATTCATCATACGAGAAATTGCTGATCGCATTAACGTTGCCGGTCATCTCCTAATTATGGATGTGCCGCTTATTCTTTTTTTTTAATGGACTGTAGACTTCAAGTTTGTCGTGTGACGCTCTCTTCTGGTGTTTTTTTCCTCCTCCAAGACCAAGGAGCACCTTCCAAAAGCGTTGTTGTGGTTCTGAGTGTCTGTGACGTATGGCCACAGTAAGAGTTCGGCCATGAATTGGGTGGTCAGAGAGAGTGAGAGAGAAAGAGAAAAGGAAAAAAAAAAGAGAGAACGCAGGGACGTTAACCAGAAAAGCGTGTAATTGGCTGCGCCACACTGGGGGAAGGAAATTGGAAGGAAATGGACGGAGGAGGGAGAGTAAAGTGGAGAATGTGTACATGGGGCACACCACACAGACAGAGGGGCTCGCACAAGCCATTCATTTTTCAAAAACGAGAAAGCGAGAGAAAGCGAAACGGACAAGGTGAGGGGAATCAAGAATTCGGAAATTGCAACTTAACTTACGGATAAGGATTATAGCGCCCCGATCAGCGACTTCCGCAACGTACTACATCCGCACATGGTCGTCCTTCTTAAAAAAATTACCCGGGTCCTTCTGGCGCCCGCGTGCCTATACCGCTCCTCCTCAACTTTCGCATGCGCTCATTGTCTGCACGTGTGTAGCTGTGTACACACATACATGGTCATACACGTAGTACAAACGGACCGTTATCGCATTACTCCGAAGCACTGCGTGTTAGGCACGTAGACGGGGCACGCCTGAGCGGCTCCGCAATGAAATGGCGCGAGGGACCGTGGCGCGGCGATAACCGTCAATGACGACGTGACTCACCTCCACGTCCTCTCTCTTCCGTTTTTGTGTGTCGTGCGCTGGCGAGACGCAGATAAGGGCCTTGCGGTTAGCGGCGTGTTCTTAGCAGCTTGGCGAGGTTTCCGCTTGTTCTGTCAGTCCTTTTTCTCTGCAACCATGCGCTCGTTAAACGCAGAATTAAAGAAAGAAAAGAAAAGAAAACCGAGACTGTATAGGCTGTTTGGGCGAGGTAACGGTTTCTCTGTACGCGGTGGGAAAAGAGTGGTTTTTTGTGGCCTGTAGAAGTGCTGCTAAACAACATCGTTCAGTCTGCGCACGTAGTACTGATTCGTTCGCACACAAGAAACAGAAAGCTGGAAAGCCAAGCGGAAAAAGAATTTCGCCGCAGCTACAAAACCCTTGAAGTGCATAGCCAGTACGCGTACGCTCTAAACAGCCTGGTCAAATGTAGTTAAACACGCTGTGAGAGACGCACCGATAGTTTATAGGAGGGGGGGGGGCAAAGTTTCGGATTTCATTGTGGTAAGAATTATATGAACACCGTGGGTGCATTCGCGCCGTCGCCGCCACAACCACCACGGTCGTGCTGTCCCTCTATCGACGGCGCATGCCTCACGCGCGGATGTTTTAAAGGCTTCCAGAGACGCAGAGTAAGTTTGGATGCAAAAAAATTGGCAGTGGCTTAGCTCGGCTATGCCAGTATATACGTAGCGAAAGCTAAGGCATAGCATGGTTAGCCTTGGTTAATCTTGATTGCAAGTCCAGGTTAGTCTGGTTGTCTAGCTTTGTTGCAGCGTTTAGCCAGTCGTTCGGCGCGCTGTTCGTCTGTTTCCTGGGCGATTCGTTTCCTCTTCGTCTCGTTCCGATGTCGATTCCAGGCCTCCTCCTGCTTATCAGAATTGTCGCCGTCCATAGTGCCGCCTCAACTGTGGTTGCGGCGCACGAGAGCTCTCCTTTTCAATCCTCCGACATGTTATCAGGCATGCGACGCAGCTGGCGAAGCGAGCGGAAGCGAGCGCAACGACGAGGAACGCGGTGTGACGTCGTGTGCCTCCTCGGAGCATGGCCACCGCGAAATCGCAAGTTCGCGCCCAGTAAAGCTTTCGCTTTAAAAACGATGAAGCAAAGCGTACGCACCGCCACACCAAATGTAATCGGTTCGGTGGCGGAGCCAGGTCAGCGTTCTGCTTTCTGGTGCTGGCATGGGCTTTGTGCACCTAGCAAACTACAGTCAGTGACAATCTAAGAATTAAAAGGTTATATGTATACGCTTTCCAAACACAAACGAAATTTGCATAGATGCGCCAGCCAATTGGCTTCGCTTATTTACCTGACGTTAAGCGGTGTCGCTTGTTAGAAACAGCTTTTGCTTTTTTCTCTGTACAAATTGGTCTTTGTGTCAATGGATTCAGGATGAAACCTGAATGTCTAAGTAAATTTTGGGAAGGATCCCGATATAAATTCTCAGCCAAACGTAACGTTTAAGCTTGGAATGACTAGCTTTTATTTTCCAATTACACCTTATTCCACGTTATTTCACGATCTGCGATCTCCAGTTACCGCTGCTCTGCCCCAACCAACTCCAACTAGCACGTGAAAATTTCCTAATTTCAACGCCCCACCTAGTCTTCAGCCGTCCTCGAGCGCGCGTAGCTTCTCTTGGCACACATTCTGTAGCCCTAATGGTCCACCGGTTATTTAGCCTACGCATCACATAACCTGCCCAGTTCCATTTTTTTCTCTTGATGTCAATTATAATATCGGCTATCCCCGTTTGCTCTCTGATTCACACCGCTCTCTTCTTGTCTCTCAACGTTACGCCCAAGATTCTTTGTTCCATCATTCTTTGCGCGGTCCTTAACTTGTTTTCGAGCTTCTTTGTGAGTCTCCAAGTTTTTGCCCCATTTGCTAGCACCGGTAGAAAGCACTGATTGTGCACCTTTCTTTTCCATGCTAATGGTAACCTTCCACTCAGGATCTGACAATGTCTGCCGTATGCGCTCCAACCCATTTTTATTCTGTAAATTTCCCTCTCGTGATCAGAGTCCCCTGTGAGTAATTGAACTATGTAAACGTACTCCTTCTCGGACTCTAGAGATTGACTGGCGATCCTGAACTCTTGTTCCCTTGCCAGGCTATTTATCGTTATCTTTGAAGATATTGATCTTCAACCCCACTCTTACACTTTCTCTATTAAGTTCCTCAATGATTTGTTGTAACTCGTCCCCAGTGTTGCTGAATAGAACAATGTTCTCCGCAAAGCGAAGGTTGCTGAGATACTCGCCATCGATCCTTACTCCTAGGCCTTCCCAGTTTAGTAGATAGAATACTTCCAAGCACGCAGTGAATAGCATTGGAGAGAGTGTGTCTCCTTGTTTGACCCCTTTCCTTATAGGTATCTATAAGTATCTCTGCAGATACTTTCGAAGATATTCACGTATGCCTCCTGTACTCCTTGATCACGTATTGTCTCTATGACTGTTGGTATCTCTACTGAATCAAATGCCTTTTCGTAATCTATGAAAGCCATATATAGAGGCTGATTATACTCTGCTGATTTCTCGATTACCTGATTGATGACACAGCTGTGATCCACTGTAGAGTATTCCTTCCTGAAACCTGCCTGTTACCTTGGTTGGCTGAAGTCGAATGTTACCCTTATTTCATTAGAAATTATCTTGTTGAATATTTTATATAATACTGGAAGTAAGCTCATGGCCTATAATTTGTCAATTTTTTAACGTCTCCCTTTTGTGGATTGGTATAATGTTAGCATTCTTCCAGCTCTCTGGGACCCTTGAAGTTGTGAGACATTTCGTATACAGGGCCACAAGCTTTTCAAGCATGATGTCTCCTCCATCTTTGATTAAATCGACTGTTATTCCATCTTCTCCTGCCGCGTTTCCACGTTTCGTGTCTTGCAAGGCCCTTCTAACTTCACCGCAAATTATAGAAGGAGTCTCTGTGACCCGTTCATTACTACTTCGAATGGAGGTACTGTGGCTGCTCTTGGAACTGTACAGGCCAGTATTCATTCATTCATTTCATTTATTTCTCATTGTTACAGGAACTGCACCAAAGAACTGTTGGACCCATAGCCAAATACTAGTGTGGGCTAATAGTCAATATGTATATATCTGCAGCAACAAAATTTAGTACATACCTACTTCCTAATGATAAAGCTTGAAACAATTAAGCGATTACAAATGCATGCAACAAGCACAATATACAGTAGATACAAAAAAATGAATCAAGTAATTTTAGACTGGTACAGCTTTTTGACAGCGATTTAAAAGTTGTTTGCCATTCTTCATGTTTAATTGAATTCCAAATTACGGCGACATGAAACTCAATCAGTCGTTGATCATACGTGTTACGAGGGACAGGTAAGTTAAAATTTATATTTGCTGCATTCATTGTATTACGATTAGGTATAATGAACAAGTCTGGCAGCAATGAGTGATTTCCGCGTGCGATGTTGTTTATCAGAATCGCAACTTTAATTTCAGATGCGAAGTGAAATGGTAGTATGCCGAGACGGCTAAATAGCGCGGTGTTATTATGTGTGCTTGTGTATGTTTAATACGCAAGGCCCTTTTATCTAACCAAATAAGCGGATCTATGTAGGTTTTACATGCACCTGCCCATGATTCACAGCAGTATATGATGTGGCAATGGAAGAGAGAAAAGTAGATAATCTTAAGCATGTTAAGATTGAAGCATGCTGTACATTTAATTTGCACATAGCAAACATAGGCTAATTTCGAGCGTATACTGGACGTATGTGGTCTCCAGTTTAGGTTGCGATCTAATACCGCTCCTAAGTACTTTCTGGTGTCTAATTGCTCAATAGTACCACCTTCGACATAAATTTGCTCATTTGTTGTGTCACGTTGAGAATATCGGGAGTGCGAATACCTCTGTTCATGTTAATTTATTCCTCGTAAACCATGTTGATACGTTTGATAATTCGCGATTCATACTGTTTCAGGTAAATCCGTAAGGAATTTACTTGAAAATATTAGTGCGGTATGGTCAGCGTAAATAACAGCTTTTGATGATATTTGTGCTGATGGAAGGTCATTAATAAATAGCGATAAGAGTACGGGCCCAAAAACTGATCCTTTTGGAACACCTTCTCCGCTGCTCTTCACCTTGCTGTAATTTGTACCAACCTTAACCCGTCTTAATCGATCTCGAACCACTTTTTCCCACCTTAATATACCTCAATCCACTTTAATTCAACTTAATTCACTTTAATCCACCTTGATGTACGCCGACGGCATTTTCTGCCACTCGTTGCGGATAACGCCAGCTTTCCTGACTCATGGGACATAGAATACCTTGGTATCAAAACTAGATCATCCAAGAAGTTTATATTCGTTAAAAAATATGGGGCGTAGTGCGACTGCTCCGGAATATTACGAATCCGCGCGCGCGTCGTGATGGCCTTCCATGCTGCGGACGGCTCGGGCACCCACGTGCTCGGAAAAGGGCGTCATGGCGTTCCATTGTGCCCACAACTGTTTCACACGTGCGACGAAAACAGCACAAACCAGAGAACGCCCGCAGAAGGTAACTCGGCCTGACCGCCGAGACGCGCTCGCGAGAATGGAACTGACTTGCATGTATCGCAGACCCTGCCGAATACATTTCGCATACACCCCACAGCCTATAGGGACGAATACCCGTGGTGGTGCGGGGCCACACCACCCGTATACCACATTACTTGGGAGTGCACATTACACAACATAGAACACCCCGACACGAACACCACGAGGGCGCAATGGGAGGCCTCTGCTGTCCAGCTCGGCCCTCGACAACCAGCTCAAGCTGATACAGAGAGCTGAGGAGATGGCAAGAGTCAGGGGAGCCCTGGACTAGGGGCCCCAACCATTCGCGATTTTTCTTATTATTTTTTTCAATAAAGTTTATCTATTTCTCTAGTTATCATTTCGTCACCCGACGGTTTGCAGGATTGCTGTATTGTTTAACCAGGAGAAAAAAAATGAATAGAAAATGAACTACACATTTTCTACCGCACTCAGTGCGATTAAATTTTGTTAGCCTGCTGAGGAAACACGTGTACGGTTTAGCGTACAATGCGTCATCCGAGCTCGAAAGTTTGGTCTCACGGCACCTCTAACTAAATTCTGGGATGTTTTTAGGTGTCACAACCACGATATGATAATGAGGCGCGCACCATAGCGTGCTGAGAAAGGGGTAACGTGTGGAGAGAGTTTGCCGTTTGTGGCACATGTATTTCGCTGCGAATAATTGCATAATACTCCTTTTCTGCCTTTGTTCAAGCGCGCCACAAGGTACGGCGTATCCTCGGTGAACTAAGCGGGACACCTTATTTATATTTGAAGATAAGTGACTGCTTATGAGTGATGCGTAGCTAAAGTTCAAAGCATGTGAGTCAATTGAAAGCATTTGCAGTACACTACATATACAACCGCTTCTGAGCGTTATGAGAGTTCTTACGAGAGGCGCAAAATTTCGCCCTCCGTCTGTATAGGCAGATCGCGGGTACATTCTTCGGCGCTAGCGATCGAGCCCCCTCATATGGCAGTCGAGTCGAATTAAAACTCATTCTCGATCGGAAAAACTGCTTCATGTTTCACTCAGTAAGGGGTCGAAGCATGGAATATACCCTCTGCTTACCAAAGATTCCTAACGCTAGTTATATTTAAAATCTACGCTACAGAGGGATATTTCTTTTGTATTTTTACGGTGAAGAAAAAACATGGAGATGCGTGAAACTTCTCCCGCGAGCTAAGCATGGAATGTCTCACTGTAAGTTTGGAAAGCAACAGAGACAGCACTGCAGAATTCGGGGCACGTATGCACAGAGAGCTCCGCGAATGGAATGCAAGCCGCTGAGCGATGGCTTCGTATAGACGTGGCTCGGCTCGTGGCTATGGCTTGTCTACTTTGAAAGCTGTGCGCACGGTCGTGCCGGAACGCACCAAAACTCTTGCGATGTTCTTGTTTTTCCACGCGAGGCGACGCCGTCGACTGGCCATTTCACGAGGCTTCGTTTCAGCACCAAGGGCAGGGGCTGGAATGTTTTCTCCGATTCACACTCTCGCATGGCCATCAAGATTACTCTTTTGAGAAGTGTTTCGAAAGAAGTGCGATTTCAATGAATGCTTGTCTCGGGGTTTTATTGTAACTTCCACCTTATTTTCAGCGTTCGCCGCGATGCTCAGAAGGGAAGTGCGATGCGGAGGAAAGAAAAGAGGAACAGGGAGAAAGAGAAATTGCTGGAAGAGAGGTGGGAAGGTCCTTCTCCTCCTCGTGGATGGTTAGAAGTATCTTGCTTTCAACGCTAGAACGCTGGCAAGCTCAGATGAAAGTCTCAAGTGTCTCACCACTTCGTTTCACTCAGTGCAGCGCGGAGAAGCAGCACGCGCTGCCTAATTTTACGCCCATGCTGGAGTGTACGCTGGTTCCGTTCGTATACTGCACGTGGCTGGGTGACTTAGCTAGATTACAGTCCCTTCGTAGCGCGGGCCTGATGTGCGGAGACGTCCAACGAGCTAGAAAGTCTGAACTCTCACTGTTTGTTGCATAGGAAAACACATCACTGGCAAAAAAACAAATGCTATCTCGTGGTCATGGTCCCCAACACAACGGGCTTATCGTGCAGCACCAAGGGACGGCATCGCACATGCAGCAGCACAGCTGTCAAGAGTCCGCGCTGACCAATCCGGCCGCGTAGGCATGGAGGTCGTTCGGGTAAGTTTCGTTCACATGTTATAGCGCCAAGCAGTGGACACCATAGGAAGGAATAAATTGCCTGGAACGCGACCCAGGAATTGTGAGGTCGTGGGAGATGACTTTCAACATCCAGAGTGAAGAGCTTGTCGCGTTCATCTTGCGACTTTTGAGGAAGAGGGTGTCTATATTCGAGAACTTATAATTGGGCTAGTTCATAAATATTCATCAGGTTTTCTTATGCCCCAAGTACAACATAATAAGAAAAGAACGGCTTTCTCTTCCGTTGTCTATCTCTCTTTGTTGTATTGTGCTGGGCGCCTGAGATATCACGGTGATGACTATTTTATTAAGGCCGCATAAATGTGAGATCTATAGGCGTACAGTGCTGATTTTCTGAAAAAAGAGATTTTCCAGGTGATGGAGTCGCAAGAAAACTGGTTTAGCGCAGGTTTCTACGATTTCGCAATGGTTTCCTCGACAACGAACGTTGCTGTTCTTTCAAACGTTCTTTGAGGCTCAGTGATGCTGTGCGAGACTATCGCGACTTTATTTTACAACAGTCAGCAGCTGCACGTTGAAAACTACGTTAGATTATAGTTCCAAGTTTTAGGCGCACGATAAAATGGAGACAGCCAAGAGAGTGAGCACGAGCCGCTAATTCTCTCCAATACCTAGAATTAGGGAAATTTAGCGGTGCGGTAGGACACAGTCGGAATCGCCAATCACTGTGAGCCCTTTTACGAAGAATATCGGACGTAACGAACAAGTTCTTTTGTACTCTGATAGCTACTTCGTTATATCGAGGTTGGTGCTACATGCAGCTTTCGCCCTCGTGTCATCACGTGGCCAAGGCCATCGAATAGCTTCCCTCTTGACCCCTCCCGCACAAGCAACACGAATCGCATACAAGCGTAAAAAAAAAAAAAAGCGGAGCATCCCGTTCACGCGTTATCTTTACGGCAGGAGCTACGCGCGAAGGTTTAGTGTCATTGAAGCGCCAGATGATGCCATTCATCCGTCCGCTTAGCCAACTTGCCTTTCCTAACACTTCAATGGGACAAGATAACGTAAGTACGGAGACGGGAGATCCTCCTGCACATGACGGAGCGCGCGATGCCGAACGCTATATGCACGCGTTGCAGACATGTACTAAGTTGAGCGATATGAAAGGGAGCATACAAAGTGCTTTCAAGAGGCCGTAGTGACTAAGCACATACGAACCGCGAGATGTACTCAACAAAACTGAACGTTTAACGGGAAAGCTACTCGTTATATACCGACGTGTCAAATGAGAGCCCACACAGCACGTTTAATCGTTACTTTAAGTCAATTCAGTGTCCCTGTAATGTTGCGTAGGGCTGTACATCTCAGTGGTGTTTTCCAGATGCCACATCATGCCTGTAAACAAAATAGTTCGCGACGATCTGCTTCTCTTTGTTTTTAAGGCAAATAGAAGCACACAGAAACTTCATGGTTTTTTCAGTTATTGCTTTTTTTTTTGCTGTAATAAATGCATGTAAGGAGATGTTGGCACTTCTTTCCGACACCGGTTGCTCGCCTTCTTCGACGTGTGATAAAAGAAGAAACCTTGACAAGAACCAACCATAGCGGTTTGAAAAAGAAACAAAAAGCACTGAGTTAGATATGAGTTACTGTAATTACGTCACAAGTCGTGGCACACAACCCACATGTTCACGAGCCGAGTTCACAAGCCAGAATACAAAGCCAATGCAGTCAGGGTGAAATAAAAAAAAACATGAAGAAAAAAGAACAGTCTTCTACAATACAAGAACACACAAAAGACAAGGAACGTTCAATAATATATCTCCGGAATTATTAAAGTTTTTCCAATCCAAATGCGAAGCCACTGTAGTCAGGGTGAAATAAAAAAAACACGAAGAAAAAAGAACAGGCCTCTACAATACGACAACACACAATAGACAATGAACGTTCAATAATAAATCTCTGGAATCGTGGGCACTGTGTAGCCACAATCCCGCACGTGCCTTTTTTCACAGCTTTAAATGGCACCTTTTGGCTGAATATAACTCGAAAGAAATGTAGACTCCTACGGGTTGCGCACCGTTTCATGTTATCTCTGGGTGGCCATTGTATTGCGTACCATTTGCGTCAGCGTGTCGAGAATAATTAAATACGCGCGGGCTACTACTGCGCAATTTTAGCATTACATTCGCGACAATAAGATTTTTTTTTCGTTAGACGCCCCTTGCGAGTGTGTGACGTCAAGGAGGTCGCTCGAGCCAAAAAACTGCCACGGCAGCCGACTGCTCAACCGCTGAACCCTACACTCGGCGGGGGAGCGCCCCATTCTCAAAGAGAAAGATACAAAGGTGGTCCAGTTTCTAAAGGTTTGTTGCCTTACACAGGGGGATGTGAACGCTTAGTGAAAATTGTTATGCGTGACAGCGCATCACTTCCTTGACGCTTGCGCTTTTTTGTCTTGCCTTTCTTTCTTTCGCCTTTTTAGTAATCAAAGTAGTCATCATAAGTCCTAGTCACCATTAACCTTGACGGTATGGTATGAAGAACTTTATTTAGGTCCTGAGGGATCAGTCTGGGATTGATGCGGGCCGCTCCCACGTCGGTACAGAGAGGCCGGCCCCTCTGCCGTCACACGGACCCTCCGGACAGCCCTGAGTTGGTCCGCCAGCACTTCACTGTGCAGCATCCGCTGCCACCACTGTTCACCTCGAGAACCATCACCGGCCAACGCCAAGCAGCGCCAGAGCATGTGTTCTAAATCGAGCAAACCTCCACACTTCCTACAATAGTGTGAAACCCCGCCGTCCGGATTAATTTTATTCATGATGACCGGGTTAGGGTACGTACGTGTCTGCAGAAGCCTTAATTGTAACCGCCTGTGGCCTATTTAATTTAAAATGTGGCAGGGGGAATGTCCTGCGCCCTATGTAATAGTACTTGGTGATCTCGTTGTAGGTTAACAGTTGGTCCCTGAACTCAGGAGCGGGAGATCTATCCCCTTCAGGGAGTACACGGCACACTAATCCTCGTGCCTCCCTGCGCGGCACTTCGTTGGGGTTACGCGGGGCTCCCTCCACTGTCCGAGTATGCGCCGGGAACCAAGTAACTGCATGCGAAGTGATATCCCTACCTTGCAGCAGTCTGTTAGCCGGTTCCGCAACAAGTCCTCTCGAGAAGGCTTTAATCGCAGATCGCGATTCACCGAACACCAAAACTCTTCTTGAATCAGTTAGTGCTAGAGCAATAGCCACCTGCTCGGCGACCCCCGGATCTTTGGTATAAGTGGAAGCGGCATTTCTAACGCTCCCTTTGCATTCTACCACCACCACCGAATAAGCATTTTCCCCATTAATCCATGCGGCGTCAACAAACGCAGACTCCTCCTCCTGATCATTTGCCTCTCGCAACGAAGCCCTAGCTCTCGCGATCCGCCTCCCTACATTATGCACGGGGTGCACGTTCCGTGGAGACGGACGAACCATGATATTGGCCCTAAGGTTCACGTTCAACTCGTGTAGGGGCGCCCCATCGTGCGACACAGCCACCGATTCTTCAATTGACTCTAAAATATACTTACCCGCTGGTGTACCTAGCAACCGCTCCCTCTGTGCCGTATACGCTGAGCCTCAGCAATTTCATCATAAGTATTATGCAAACCCAGTCGCAACAACATATCGTTTGACGTAGTCACAGGCAGACCAAGCGCAGCCTTGACGGCTTTTCTGAGTAAATTTTCCAATGTATTTTTCTCCCCCCTATTCCAATTTAGCATAGCTGCCACACACGAGAAATGACACATAATAAATGCGTGAACTAACCGCACGGATGAGCTCGTAGAATTTCTTACAGAGATTATCAATGGAAACTACGGCGCGAGTGTATACGGGAATTTCAAGGTACATGACGGTTGAGCCAGTATTGGTATACGATCGGCGTTTAGATGGATTTGTCTAAACTTTGCCCTTCTGGGTTTAAACAGTTTTGAGTCCTTGCAGACTGACGATTCACAACGAAATGCAGCGCATTACGAATACAACGATTCGCAATCATTGTGCTCGTGCGAAATAACTCATTGAATTACACGCGATGCATTGAGTTTCTAACAGGATTATCTGGAGTGAAAACTATAGCGCTGCAACGCTGTTGTATGCATCAGAATACCGGGACAGGCTAGATTCGGATTGGCATCGTTCTCGGAAATCTGGGACACCGCGAAGGCGCGCCTGGCTAGCACCGTCTGTCACAACTGTTCATATTCAAACAATTTCGTTTGAGCTTACGTGTACTCGGTTTGGTGAAGGTTTAGGATATGTATGCTCTGCACTTCTGCTACGATTTGAGAGTAAAAAAGAAACGAACCATAAGATAACAAAAAACCGCTGTGCAGTCCACAGCTGCGCCGTTTCTGGCGCATCGTCGCACTCGTCAAGCGCGATTCGTGATTCCGTCACGCCTTCACCCCGCGGTTGTTGGCCCCCGCAGAAATGTCGCCGCATATCTTCCAGCCAACGAACGCGTTCGCCTCGGACGTGTTGCAATGAATCGACGTATGCAGCGGCATATGTGCCGTCTGTTCGACCTAGGGGATCTCGAGAAATCGCGTTTCACGAAAGAGCAAGTCGGGAGCGTGCATACGAGTTGTCGCGAAGATCGCGCATCTGTCTCTCGCCGTGCGTCCGCAAAGTCGCGCCGCACACATCGCAGGTGTCGAAGGTGCGCCAGCCCGACTGCAGCGCGCAGACATCGCGAACAGCTGTCGCGCGTGACGCATTATCGCTGCGGCCGTTCCGGCGGGATTGCCCACCCCCCAGGCTGTATAACGAAGGCGAAGCCTCGGGTTCACTGCTCCGTGCCCGAGCTCTGGAAACCTCCCGGATGTGCAACGTCATCACGAGGGCGACCGGAACTTCCGTCGAGTCGTATGCGCGAACGACTGGCAACAGAAGGTCGGTATATCCCGACCAGCGGAATTTTTCCGATATTTGTCTATATACCGAGAATCCCAGCTAACGTTGACCAAGCTGTTCAACAAAAACAAAGTAAGATTTAAAAAAAAACAACACATGGTACACGATGTGATTTTAAGACCTACGGGGTTCGGTCTGAGATCTCTGAAGAGCAAACATTGTAGGTCTTGTAACTGTATCTAGCACGGTGTTTTTGCAATGTTTTTTTTTGTTGTAGTTGAGCAACTTGGCTAACGTTAGCTGCTACACCTTGTATAACCCAATAAACGATGGTTAGTGAACCTTGTTCACTGTGAAATTGCGGTGTCTGAAGAAGCGCCGCTTATGAATGCTGCGCACGACTAAGCACTGTGGGGCATTCGTGGGGGACGCCCCACGCGTTCCCCACGCGGGAACGCGTGGGGTTCCCCCAAAGGCGGCGTGGGGAACGCCGCTTTTCTGTGACGTCACGTTGAGTGCGGACGTGTCGCGTTCTTATTGTGCGCGCGCGTGTGCGTGTGCGTGTGTGCGTGTGTGTGTGTGCGTGTGCGTGTGCGTGTGTGTGTGTGTGTGTGTGTGTGTGTGTGTGTGTGTGTGTGTGTGTGTGTGTGTGTGTGTGTAAGGGAAGCTTCATATTAGAAGAAATGGAAAACAAGTAGCCGGCTCGTAAGAGTATATATTACAGGACAGGGCGTCTTTTATGCCATTTTTTTCATAGGCGAGCCCATAACAATTCGGGTCACAACAAGTCGTACTCGACAGAAGCTTCAGCTTTGAGCCACCGTGTTCTTCTAAAACGCAACACGTTTTTTTATGTTCTTCTAAAAGTGCATGTCCTATTTTTAAGAAAATGCAGCAAGCTTAGAAATGTCTGGCCGCGGTGTTCTTCAGCTGGAATTGAAGAACGAGAGGCCTTAAAGATCATCTATGAAACATGTTTTCTTTCTTCTTCTTGGAACTCTATAGTATGCAGTATTATTTTCTCATGTCTTTATTTTTTAAAGACCTTTTTTTAAAGCCTGGCTACACTCACTCACGCTTTCATAGTGTTTTTTTTTTGTTCCTCCTTAGCAGCAGCTTGGCGTCGTCGTCAGGGAAACAAGGGCGATCTGCGTATAAGCGATCACGTCCCCATAAAAAAAGAAAGCGACGACCGTTGAAAAATACGAACGGCCTACGCGATTCATTGCAACCAACATTTTTACGGGTTCATTGACCCGATCGTTCTCTTTAATTTTCCTCAACATGTCGTTCAACTAGAGTAGCAAAAAGCTCAAGTAACCTCGTGACGAGATAATGCCACCTAGACTGGAATGTTTTCTATGTGGCGTTAGTTTAACCCGTTCGCCCTTCAAGTGTCGTCCACCCCCCCCCCCCACCTACACACACACACACACGCACGCACAAACATACACGGGTAGTTGGGGTTGGGTTAATGCCCTGCTGCAGGCGCTGTAATCGGTTCGTTGAAGTGGTGAGCTTCACGTAAAGGGAACCTACATTTTACAAGGAAAAAGACGAGTCGCTTACAGTTCACACTCAGTCGATTGCGATTTCTTTTATTTAGTTATTTACTTTACTTACTTACTTTACTTACTTACTTTACTTACTTTACTCACTCACTCACTCACTCACTCACTCACTCACTCACTCACTCACTCACTCACTCACTCACTCACTCACTCACTCACTCACTTACTTACTTTACTTACTTACTTGCTTACACACACACACACACACACATAGTGCAGCAAAGAAAGGGCTATTGCAGGAGTGAAACTGGTTGTACATGAACAGCAAAATGAGAAATATATAATAACAAACAAATCCAAGCAAAATATAATCTTGTGTATTCTGCTCACCCTGCTTGGACTTCTTGTCCGCAGTATTCTAAAATGAATAAATAAAATATATAAATAAGTTGAACAAGTATAATAAAAAATCACTTAAAAACGTCGTCACTGTCGCTAAGTGTAGACACAAACTAAGCTGAAAATGTTAATCACTGCAAATGTGGGCGCAACGTTTAGTTCGTGGTGACTTCGAGTTGACAATTCCTTAGCAAAAGTTAAGAAGGCGTTTGACAGGCGATAGGAATGGTTGACGGCGCAGTTGGAATGTTTCTGTAGGCTTCTTGTCCTAACGCTGAGAGAAAGAGATGTCAAGATTCAGCGAGGCTACAGGGCTCTGCATGGAGAAGAGTCGTGGTCCTGGCGGTGAAAAATAAAGCGTATCGCCTTCCTTTGAACGGATTTTAACAGATTAATTTCGTGCTTTTTTTTTTTTTTTGCTTACGAGGCGACCAATCAAGACAAGTACACTTCAACACTAACGGTATAAGAGATCTATGTAATAACAGTTTAGCGCGCCTGCGTGCTCCCTTACACGTTCGCTGTAAGCAGCCAAGCTTCTTCAGTGTTTCGTTGCAGACACAACCAACCAGCTTCGAGCACGAGCGAGTGTGAGCGAAAATAACACCCGAGCACTTGTATTCGTGAAACCGCATTAGTGTTAATCTATTAGAGGAGTAACTAGACGTGGAAGGTGAAGCTCGGTTGGAGGATGTCATGAAAACTGTTTTCTTTAAGTTAATTTTCATCTGCCATGTATTGCGCCACGTGCGGAATTGTGTAAATGAATAATTAAGGCGGCGATGATCAACGGGGGCTTGATGGTGTCATATAATAAGCAGTCATCGGCGTTCAGAAGAACTATAGAAGCGATGCTATATACTGCGCTGGCTATATATATATATATATATATATATATATATATATATATATATATATATATATATATATATATATATATATATATATATATAATAAATGCAGTAACGGGCTCAGCACTCACCCCTCTGGAACCTCAGAACAGACATCAACCACGGAGGAATCAGCTGAAACAAAGGCCACATACTGGGAACGTTGACACACACACAAAAAAAGAACTATAGTCATCCCGTTAACTAAAACACAGGTTGTTTTTTTTAGCGTAACGCTTAGCTTATATAAAAACTTACGACATATTGAAAGCACGCACACACTGCAGGCAAGGAACCCATGTGCAAGTCAATGAACCAAACACATCTTGCGCGTGTACAAATGCTTCAGGAAATTTTCACGCTATAGCGTATGCGCTCGCTGCCTGTATGCAGTCTTTCATCCACGAATAGTAATTATTGGCAGCGCACAAAGTGTGTGGAGTAGCAGCGCAGGGCACAGCAGGTAGGGCTGAGCTCTGTTTGGATCGGACTGCTGGTACGATCGGTTGGGAACTCGGCGCTGACGCCCGTGGTTGTACCTGGGTCGCAAGCCCCAAGGGTAGCGTTGGCCTGGCGGCCTGGGGTACAACTGCAAGCATCCGAAGGTCCCGGCAAAGCATGAGTCGACAGGTAACAACGAAACAACTTGTTTATTTTAACATCGCAAAGAGTTGGCGGTCAGGTTTGACCGAAGTAGAGAGACGGGAGAGCACTTCACTCAACGGAAGAAATCGGAGCCCTCTCTGGCGTCCGGGGGCAGCTGTTTTTATACTCTCGCAGTTGAGGGCAAGAAGGAACCCCTCAAAAGACGAGCACGTGAATGTACAATGGGCTAATGGTGACGCACACTGTCGTAGCGATGCCGTAGCACCATGTCGTGGCGCTGCGCACGATCTCGTAGCACCTGGTCGTGGCGCTGCGCAGCACACTGTCGTGGCGCTGCGCAGCACACTGTCGTGGCGCTGCCGGTCGGACACAATGACTGTAACGAGAAGATGGTCCCTGCTTTGGCATCGCCTGTTTCGGGCACAATGACTGGAACGAGATCCCTGCTTTGGCATCGCCTGTTTCGGGCCCAATAACTGGAATGAGATCCCTGCTTTGGCATCGCCTGTTTCGGGCACAATGACTGGAACGAAATCCCTAGGCGGTCGCATCGCCGCAGACGCGCCTGGAAACACCTGGCGATGAGTGTTGCGGTGACGACGATCGGGCCAAAATGTCCGCCGCCCCGCCGCCGTTGCGCCGGCAAAACCACGTGTCGCAGGCGAAACGCAACAGACCGCCCCGCCGGGGAAAGGAGATCCCGATGGACAGGGGACTGCATCCGCTGTCCGGAGGGATGTCGCTCGATGATGCTCATAACCGAAGTCGGGCGTCCCTTGACGTTTCTTGAGCGCAGCGCACAGAGAAGGCCTCGTTCTCTCGTTCAGGTTCGCACGGGACACTGCAAAGTGACTTCGGGAGAGTTCACATTTTTGTTCTCGTTCCCGGCAAGCGTTAGAACTACGCTGAAAACTCAACCGCTCAGTCAGCAAGCACGGCACAACCCTCACTAAGCCCTGCCAGGCTCTTTCCCCTTTTTATACCACTGCCTAGTTCCTTACAGTAGTCTAGCATCACTCAGAACGCGTCCACAAATTGAAAAATTGCACTAGAAAGCATATCATCACTTTGAAACACTAAACAAAAGCAATATGTTAAAAAAAATCCTGCCTCAGGAAGAAAAACATCAGTAACAAACAATTTTGAGGCTGATTCCTACGTTAGGGGCTTCGACTTAAGCCATCGGCGTTACCGTTGAGACTCCCCTTTTTGTAACGCACCTCAAAGGAATATTGTTGTAAAGCGAGGCTCCAGCGCAGGAGGCGGCCATTTTTGGGAGAGATGGTCTGCAGCCATTGGAGAGGGCAGTGATCTGTCTCAATGATAAACCTCGAGCCGGCTAGATAGCATGACAATTTCTGAACGGCCCACACGAGACAGGCACACTCTTTCTCGGTGGCGCTATACGCCTGCTCACGATTGGTCAGCTTACGACTAGCATACAGAACGGGGTGTTCTACTTCTCCATTTTCCCGTTGGCACAGTACAACGCCCATGCCTCGCTCACTAGCATCGCACTGAACAATGAACCCTTTTGTATAGTCTGGCGATCGTAGCACAGGCTGGCTTGTTAGGGCACTCTTTAGGGCGCTAAAAGCTCTTTCCTTTGTCTCGTCCCAGACGACTGTTTGAGGCTCTGTCTTTCTTAGAGCATCCGTCAGGGGAGCCGCGATATCAGAGTACCTAGGGATGTACCTCTGATAGTAGCCGGCGACACCTAAGAACGACCGAATATCGGTCTTTGTGCGCGGTTGCGGAAAGTCTCGCACAGCGGCCACTTTTATTTCAGAGGGGCGGCGACGACCCTGACCAATCACGTGACCGAGGTAGACAACCTCGGCCTGTGCTAACTGGCACTTAGGAGCCTTTACTGTCAAGCCTGCTTCGCGCAGGCGGGTTAGCACTGCCCGCAAGTGTGTCATATGCTCAGACCAGGATGCGGAGAATATCGCTACGTCGTCTAGATACGGTAAAGCGAATTCTTGCTGTCCCCGCAACACTTTATCCATGAGACTTGAAAAACAGTATGGCGCGTTCTTCAAACCAAAACTCAACACTTTAGGACGGAATGTTCCCATTGGTGAAATGAACGCCGCATACCTACTAGCCTCTTCTGTAAGTGGAACCTGCCAATAACCCCTGACAAGATCTAGGGTGGAAATAAACTGAGCGCTACTAACTTTCTCAAGGCGCTCCTCGATGTTAGGGATCGGATAAATTTGATCCTTAGTGATGGAATTAAGCCTGCGGTAGTCGACGCAAGGACGAGGTTCCTTGCCCGGTACCTCAACTAAAATCAAAGGGGAGGTATAATCACTCTCACCTGCCTCAATAACACCGAGCTGTAGCATTTTCTTTACCTCAGCCTCCATAATATCGCTCTGGCGGGGTGACACCCGATACGCCTTGGATCGTACTGGCTCTGTGGAGGTAAGTTCTATATCATGAGTAAGTACAGAAGTCCTACCAGGCCTCTCAGAGAACAGACCTTGAAACTCTCGTAATAGCTGGTGTAGTTCGGTTTTCTGCTCAGGCGACAGCGGTGCTTTACTGATAAGGTCACTAATGACTTGACCGGTGTCTTCCCTGTTCGTCACTGAGCCTAGTCCCGGAAGCTCGACTGGAAGCTCTTCAGGAACGTTTACCATCATGCACACCACTGCTTCCCTTTGTCTATAAGGTTTGAGCAGATTACAGTGGTAAACTTGCTGTGCTTTCCGCTTTCCTGGCAGACTTACCACGTAGTTAACGTCCGACAGTTTCTGAACAATTCGTGCTGGGCCCTCCCACTGCACGTCTAGTTTGTTGTTTAGCGATGTGCGCAATATCATGACCTCATCGCCAACCTCAAAACGACGGGCCCTGGCTGTCCGATCATAATAAACCTTGGCCCTCTGCTGGGCCTTTGCCATTGCTTCACCTGACAACTCCTGTGCCCTTCTTAAGCGTTCGAGGAGCTTAAGCACGTACTCCACCACGACTGGGTCGTCGCCCCTACCTTCCCATGATTCTCGAAGCATGCGAAGCGGAGATCGAAGCGAGCGACCGTACACCAGTTCAGCTGGCGAAAACCCCGTAGCCGCATGCGGCGCGGTCCTTAAAGCAAACATCACCCCAGGCAGACACAGCTCCCAGTCAGTTTGATGTTCAAAACACAAGGCTCTCAACACGCGCTTCATGACGGAGTGGAGCTTCTCAACGGAATTCGACTGTGGGTGGTACACTGAGCTGTGTAACAGCTTTAGCCCACACCTTTCGAGAAAAGTTGTCGTCAAAGCGCTAGTAAACACTGTGCCCTGATCTGATTGGATTTCCGCAGGAAAACCAACTCGCGCAAATATGGACAGTAGTGCATTAACTATCTCAACTGAGCTGAGTTCTTTAAGCGGCACTGCTTCAGGGAACTTTGTCGCTGGGCAGATCACAGTCAAAATGTGTCTGTACCCCGTGGCTGTTACCGGCAGAGGTCCCACTGTATCAATAACGAGCCGTCTAAAAGGCTCCGTAATGATAGGTACCAATTTTAACGGCGCCCTCGATTTGTCCCCTGGTTTGCCCACCCGCTGACAAGTGTCACATGTCCTCACGAAATGGTCTGCGTCCCGAAAACACCCTGGCCAATAGTACTCTTGCAAGAGACGGTCCTTAGTTTTCTTAACTCCTAGGTGTCCGGACCACGAACCCCCATGTGACAAGCGCAACAGGTCCTGACGATAGCATTGAGGCACGACCAGCTGATCGAACTCCACTCCTCGGCGGTCTAGATACTTCCGGTACAGGACTCCACCTCTTTCCACAAAACGCGCAGTTTTTCTGGCGATACCTTCTTTGACATTGCAGCGCACGTTTTCCAGGCTGCCATCCTTTTTTTGCTCGGCTATCAAAGCCGTCCGGCTGACTTTTAGCAACCTATCAAGTCCGTCTGACGTAGGCGCGATGAGCAAATCAGTAGATAGCTCTTCTAACTTTCCCGCGTCGGGATTTTCCTCTCCAGTATCTGGCGCCTTCAACGCTACAGACTCAATTTTATTCTGTTCGGGCGTGCTCTGAATATCAGCTTGCTGCGCCTCTGACCCTTTTTCGTTGTTTGATAACGTCGGCCCCGCAACTACCGCCTTTGCAGCGAGCTCCCGAACCTTCGATCTGGTTAAGGCCTGAACACTAGCTTCACCAAACAAAAGCCCCTTCTCGCGCAGGAGGTGAACGGACCTGTTTGAAAATAGGTACGGGTACTGGGGTGGCAGCATAGATGACACTGCCGCCTCCGTCTCAAGCGCTCCGAAAGGTCCTTCAATAAGCACTTTTGCTACCGGCAGACACACGCTATGAGCTTCCACGGCTTGCTTGATCCACGCGCACTCGCCCGTGAACATATGGGGTTCTACGTAAGACGGGTGAACTACATCCATCGTAGCTGCGGAATCGCGAAGCACTCGGCACTCTTTCCCGTTTACGAGGAGGTCTCGCATGTAAGGCTCAAGAAGCTTCATGTTCTCGTCAGTGCTGCCTATTGAAAAAAACACAACTTTTGGTGTTGTTTCCGGACACTGCGCCGAAAAGTGACCCGGCTTCTGGCACGTATAACAAACGCCCGCTCGCCTCATCTCGAACCGCTTTCTGCGTTCGGCTTCGGCTGCCGTCTCTTTACGTTTGGTCGGATTGCTTTCACTCGCATCCTCACTACGCGTGTCCCCCTTAAATCTCATGGGCGTGAACCTTGGCCTCTCAGACTTGGAGCCAAATTCACCCTTTTGACCGTCCTTAGCTCCGCGAGCTCGACGCGTCACAAACTCCTCGGCTAGCTCAGCGGCTCTAGCCACCGTACTCACGTCTGGCCTATCCAAGACCCAGTATCGCACGTTCTCCGGTAACCGACTATAAAACTGTTCTAGCCCGAAACACTGCAGAACTTTATCGTGGTCACCAAACGCTTTCTCTTCTTTGAGCCACTCCTGCATGTTCGACATAAGCCTATACGCAAACTCTGTATATGACTCACTTTTGCCTTTCTCATTTTCCCGAAACTTCCGACGGAACGCTTCCGCAGACAGCCGGTACTTTTTTAGAAGACTCGATTTCACTGTGTCGAAATCCTCTGCCTCCTCTCTATCCAAGCGAGCGACTACGTCGGCCGCCTCGCCGGGTAACAAAGTGAGCAAGCGCTGTGGCCACGTTTCCCGAGAGAACCCCTGCTTCTCGCACGTTCGCTCAAAGTTAACCAGGAACAAACCAATGTCCTCTCCAAGCTTAAACGGCCGCATCAGGTCCGTCATTTTGAACAATACGCGTTCTCCTGCACCGTGTGCCTGACTTCCATTACGAGCGCGTTCCATCTCTACCTCGAGACGCTTCATTTCCAAAGCGTGTTCGCGCTCTTCTTTTTTCTCTTGTTGCTCTCGCTCTTTCTGTTCTTTACGTTCACGCTCTTCTTTTTCTGTCTCCCTCTCTTCAATAGTCTCAAGGCATTCCGACAGCTCGTCATCCTCAGCCTCTAACTCAAGAATAGCCTTTAGCAGTTCAGGTTTTCTTAGTTTGTCTGAGACATCCAGACCCAACTCTCTTGCAAGCTCCAACAATTTCGGTTTGCGCAACGACTTCAAATCCATGGCTGCTCTGAATGCTGCTTTCTCTACTGCTTACTATTGTCTTGCCGCAAACTAACCCGGCAGCAACGACAACCACAATTACCAGCTCTGTTTCTGACACTAACAAAAGCCTGGCAAAGCTCAGAAGAAGAAAGTCCCGCACTCACCAAACCTCGCAGGCAGGAATTCCGCGCAGTCGTTCCGCTGCAGGCAACCAGTCGTCACACAGGGCTCGTTGCACTGCTCCCGGATCGTCGTTGAGCTGTTCAGCATACAGTCAACTGCATCTCTTTGCTGCTGGCCTCCGTTGTCGTGATCTCGCCGCTGGCAGACAGTTGTTTGAAGTCGTAGGCGATCTCACCGCTGGCAACCAGATGTTTGAACCTGACTGCTGGTACGATCGGTTGGGAACTCGGCGCTGACGCCCGTGGTTGTACCTGGGTCGCAAGCCCCAAGGGTAGCGTTGGCCTGGCGGCCTGGGGTACAACTGCAAGCATCCGAAGGTCCCGGCAAAGCATGAGTCGACAGGTAACAACGAAACAACTTGTTTATTTTAACATCGCAAAGAGTTGGCGGTCAGGTTTGACCGAAGTAGAGAGACGGGAGAGCACTTCACTCAACGGAAGAAATCGGAGCCCTCTCTGGCGTCCGGGGGCAGCTGTTTTTATACTCTCGCAGTTGAGGGCAAGAAGGAACCCCTCAAAAGACGAGCACGTGAATGTACAATGGGCTAATGGTGACGCACACTGTCGTAGCGATGCCGTAGCACCATGTCGTGGCGCTGCGCACGATCTCGTAGCACCTGGTCGTGGCGCTGCGCAGCACACTGTCGTGGCGCTGCGCAGCACACTGTCGTGGCGCTGCCGGTCGGACACAATGACTGTAACGAGAAGATGGTCCCTGCTTTGGCATCGCCTGTTTCGGGCACAATGACTGGAACGAGATCCCTGCTTTGGCATCGCCTGTTTCGGGCCCAATAACTGGAATGAGATCCCTGCTTTGGCATCGCCTGTTTCGGGCACAATGACTGGAACGAAATCCCTAGGCGGTCGCATCGCCGCAGACGCGCCTGGAAACACCTGGCGATGAGTGTTGCGGTGACGACGATCGGGCCAAAATGTCCGCCGCCCCGCCGCCGTTGCGCCGGCAAAACCACGTGTCGCAGGCGAAACGCAACAGCTCTCTGCTTTCCCTCAATATCTCTCCCTGATTATTAATAATAATAATAATAATAATAATAATAATAACAGCTACAGCATTGATGATGATGATGATGATGATGATGATGATGATGAAGTGGTCTGACGAGGACGGCGTCTCAAAACGCACGGAGCGAATCATCAGACCTCGTTACCAGCTTATAACTGCTGCCGTCGTAATACGGCAGGATAAAAAAAGGAGAGCCTTATATATATATATATATATATATATATATAGGGGTTTTCTTCAAAGTTCAGCACGCAGGACCCGACGTAAAATACGCAGGAAAGAGACGACGAACTTTTTGGGAGACTTCTTTTTCTTACTTAACGTTTTCGGCTGGTGGACCAGCCTTCGTCAGAGTACAGTCAGAGTACTCTGACGAAGGCTGGTCCACCAGCCGAAAACGTTAAGTAAGAAAAAGAAGTCTCCCAAAAAGTTCGTCGTCTCTTTCCTGCGTATATATATATATATATATATATATATATATATATATATATATATATATATATATATATCCAAGCTAACACGAGAGAGATGGAGAGGTATTATTCAAGGCCGCATTGATCCGTGTAAAGGGTGCTAAAGAAAATGGGGCACATGAAGTACCCATGTAACCCGATGTATACAGGTCTACTAAGTGGCAAGGGAAAGAAGAAACAACGTCACAAACGGAGCCCAAAAATAACCAAGACAACAGAGAAATAGAAACGTTATTCCGTTGACATTGCCTGTGCAAGGGCATGCCTCAACCTGGAGCGAAAGCTTCGATAAGATTCGTCTTCGTCACGGCGTTCCATTGTCGAGACGTGGGTTCAGCACAGACGATTCTCTCGTTCGTCCAACTGTTGATCGAAGAAGCTGAAGTTGGCACATGAACGGGTGCCACCTGGTTCCAGATTTACAACTTCACGCGAGAGAAACCTTCTTTATGCTATTAGTGGCATAATATTAAAGAAAGTTGTCGGCACCTTTACGCGCGGTACCGGCTACTTTATGGTCGCACGGCATGCAAAGTGATATCACGGTACGTTCCGAAAGAACACTGCTTAGAGCCAGAGAGCGGGAACGCAATTCAGTTTCGCACATGAATACAAGAAGCAGCCATGGATAGTACAGGAACACGCACGAGCATAAATAAAATAAATAAACAAATAAACAAATTCATAAATAAATAAATAAATAAATAAATAAATTCAAATAGGTCACAAGCACGCACAGAAGATCACAATATTGGCGGACGAATGGCCGTACCACAAGTACTCACATAACATACCACCTAACTACTTGACGCCTCCCAAACTTAGACTTGCATGAAATCTATCCTCCGTAGTATTGCAGTTTTCGCACTATAAGACTCGAAAATTTATTGGCCTTTTGAGAAAGCCACATGAAATCTTCTTCGTATAGTAGCTTCGTGCCACTTGCAATGCGAGTAATATTTTTTTTTTCATTTTTGCTGGTCGCAGAAACGTCTCCTTCATCTGGCTTCGCGGTAAATAGGTTCGGATCCGGTATTCTTATGACATGAAAGTACCGGACTTAAATTTTTTTTTTGTACCGGATCACACGACGCACGCCTATACCGTTCTTTCATATTCATATATGATGTACGATCTTTTCGGTCGTGAATGCAAGCAGCGAGAAACGTCCGTAGCGTTCACAGCGTTGTCTATTGAGCCTGTGACCTTGGCCGCAGTACCATTGTTTGTACAAGAGCTCTAAAGCGTTATAGTGCTTCTCGAAGGCGACTGAACTACATGATCGCCTACGACTATGCTGGTGTGTGCGCACTGACGGACTGTTTCGTTACTACTATCTCCCTCCACCCACCAAGTTTAGGGTATGCAGCCCTACACAAGCATTTAGTTAACTGACGCAAGAAAAAAAATTCTCCATTATCATTTCGTTGTTTTTCATCTATCTATCTATCTATCTATCTATCTATCTATCTATCTATCTATCTATCTATCTATCTATCTATCTATCTATCTATCTATCTGTCTCTATGTATGTATGTATGTATGTATGTATGTATGTATGTATGTATGTATGTATGTATGTATGTATGTATGTATGTATGTATGTATGTATGTATGTATGTATGTATGTATGTCTGTCTGTCTGTCTGTCTGTCTGTCTGTCTGTCTGTCTCGTTTTCTTTCCTTTCCTATCCGCACCGCACTATAATACATACATCTAACGTCAGCGCGCACGTCATCAGCAGCGCTGTGCGTTGGCGTTTCGGGAACACAGTTCCGTCAACGACAGCAGCAGCAGCAGCAGCAGCAGCAGCAGCAGCAGGTGGCAGCAGGAGCAAGCACGCTGCTGCTGCTGCGAATGAAGAAAAAAACTGTACAAAAGAAAAATGCAAAGTTAAAAGAAAAACAAAGACAAGGGAACGCACGCCTGCGTCGTGACTCACACGCCACGCGTTCGCGCCAGCAGGAGTTTTGCATGCGCGCCCAGCTGCGGACGCTTCGCTCCGTTATTGTTCCGGCGCCACGTAAGCACGGTATCCCGAGAGCGAGCGCGTGCACAATAAATGCACAGCGCGAGCAGCGAAGCAAGATTTGTGCTTTCACGCAAACACGGTGGTGGTCAACTCGCGCGAATGTAGGTCGGCCTCCCCACCATTTCAACACTGCTCCCCCCACCCCGCAACCTCTCCCTCCCCCCACCCAACGCCCCCGCTTTTCACCTCCGCCTCCCACATGGACATGCGCTTTCGAGGCTGCATAATTAAGCCTTGCTGCTACACGAACGAGTTGTCCGGCATATCGCCGATTCGAAGTGAGTTCGACTCGCCTGGACATTATTTCGCGTTATTCGGTTTAGTTGACGTCATCCAGGAGTGCGGTTCTCCATACAGCGCGAAATGCGTTGACCGGAACAGCGACACGCATTTCGTTGCAGATTTCGGGCGCGAATTTCTCCGAACTGGTCCTAGGCACGAAACTTCTTTTCTTTTCTTTTAGCAACAGCTGGTTGACTTCAATTCTGCGAAACATGCAACCTAAGTGTTCATCAATTCAAATGTAAATATTGAAATGTCCATAAGTAATGATCCTATATTATCGATTATTCTGCAAATCGTCGTGTCCACCGCTGTGATGTGAACGTTTATTGGTGAACGCCGTCAATTTTATCGAATCCATCTATACCTAATAATCTCAGATTCATAAGACACGGATTTACCGCGTGAAATTTGGCACGACGTGAAAATAAAATAAATAAAACGCCAGCGTCAATTTTTTTGCGTGTCCGGAAGCAGTTGTGAGCTCCTCAGATGACGGTCTTCATGTCTTTCATTAAGGTAACTAGTTTGGTTCTTTGAGGTAATAAGTTAATTGGTCTAATTTGCATATATAGTTATCTATGTTTACTCCCTCGAGTCATCTTCAAATGTATGCTTCTGCGGTAAATAAAAACAAGGAAATTATTGAGTTATCTCCCCTTCCCTATATTTAAGGAATTCGGAACGTACTTCGTGAAACACCCGGTATAAAGCTGGCGCATCTCAAGAAACGCAGAAGTGCTTCTGTAGCTTTGCACATCGCAGACGCACAGGGCCAGGGTTCCAGTTTTTTCTGAGAGAGAAGGTTTAACGCGCGCCAAAAGCAGAGAGAGGGAATGCCAGCAGAACACTTGACCCAAAGCCGTACGAAGAGCAGGCCTTCGAGCTTGGGGCGATGAGCAGTGTAGATATACCACGGTAAAGGAAAGTAAAGCAGTCTAAATTGGTAACGTGGCTGAGTGGCACACAAAAAGTCGATGTTCAATCAATGTAGGCGCGATGTATCGGCCGCTTAAATCGGTTCATAAAAGAGCCCCCCACTTTTTTTCCCTGACTATGGGCCTCAGCGACGCTAGTGCCTCGTGGACGCCTGCGAATCTGTCTCCTTGCGCGGGGAGGGCTCTTCCGGCCTCGACCGACCGCGCGATGCCGACGAATCGCTTACAATTCCGACGCAACTGCTGGCGAAGCAGCCGCGTGTATCGTGAAGGACGCTTTCGCTCGCGCTTCGTTCGAGCTTATTGCGTTCGCAGCAGCGAAGACAACGGAGGTACGGATCGCATGGTCGGGTCCCTGAGTCTTCGCCGAATGCGAGAGGCGCGGAGGAAGTAAAAAATAAAAAGCTATGAGGGAGCGTAATGTGACCAATGTGACGCCTATATATATATATATATATATAATGCATGTGTGTAAGTGTGTGTGCGTTTTACATTCATCTGATTGCTGACGCACGATTGCAAAAACTGCCTTATTGTCGGATTGATTTGATCTGATATCGCATTGTCTTCTTATAATTTGACAACTCATTGTTTTGCGGTGAAGCCAAGACACATAGTTGCTGACATTTACAATTACATCCAAGTCAGTCAATCACTAAATCAGCACCAAAAAAAAATAAAGAAAAAGGGCTTCGGCTTCACGGTTAAGGCATTCGGGCGTAAGACATTCCCCGTTATCGTTTAATTTTACAAGGACAAGCCTTGGAAAGTCGTTGTGGTTGTAACGTTAAGGGTTCCGTCGAATTTTCTTTGCGGCATCATTATCTATTTACACTCGTAATTTCGTCTTATTTGTGTCTGTACTACGCATAACGTAATTCGGCATAATTGTAACTGCAGTCGATGGACATTTATCATGAAGGTCGCGCATTGCATGACCCCATAAAGTGAACATTTCTGGTAGCGTTGTCGTTATCTAGTACTACCGGGCCTCAAATAGCCGTGACAATACGTTACCCATACGCTTAACCTCATTGTGTGTACGCGTACGCATCCTGATGATCGTCAACGGACACTGCTCACGGGGCACGCTGCTGCTTACCACGAAGTCATGGGGGCGACTCCCGACCACGTCGGCAGCGCTCTGCCAGGACGAAATGCAATGAGCCTCCTGTATATACCACGATTCGGGTGCACAATAACGAATACAACGTGGTCAAAATCAGTCCGGTGCCCTTCATAACCGTGTCTCCGAGTTTTTGCCTCGGGACAGTGCTCCAGCCTCATAAACCAAGTCCTTAACGATGGCCCTTCAACTCCGCATGGGGATGGTCAACTTTAGTTTCATACGAACACGACGCACTCTTAAATGGTGTCCGGACAGCAGCGGTTCCAGAAATCTCAGCGTCATGCCATAAGAAACGTGAGGAGATGACTACCTTGTCCATTTACTCGGGGATGCTGCTTCTCGCATCTAACATTAGTATTTCAGAAGAAGAAACAGATTACGTTCGTAACAAAGCGGTTAGTAATAAGCGCCGACTCGAAAAGGGATTAAACATCCTTCAGCTGTCCATAGAGTTTCAGGAGGACACATACAGCGAAAACAGTGCAATAAACAGGAGCAGCCAGCGCCAGCGCTGACTCACAATTGAACTACATAAAATACACATACGGGCAAGAGGTGGTACAAGGAAGACAAAATAAAAATTCACTTTCAAGTCAGCGCAGTGAATGTCTTCCTTTCTTGTTCCTATGGGTGGGCAGCGTAACCCGGACGACACCCGGCCCACTCATAGGATGTGTGGGCCGGGTGTCGTCGATGATGTTCGATCACCAACTCGCCCAGCTTGCCGCTTTAATTCAGTTTATTCATTTCTTGTCCCTTCAGTTGCACTGTCTCGATGTTCGTATACCGAACTGCATAGTTTGAGGCGCTTCCGCGAAGGAACCCCCATGTTTATGCCGGCTTCTCCCCGGCGTATGCAGGCACACGGGAGAGCACCAGCCAGCGCGCCTGTTCAAGGTCGCGCCGGATCCCGGCGGCGGGAGGTTGCGAAAACGCTAGAGAGGCGTCGATGTGAGGAAAACGCATAAACGTTACACACACACGCGCGCGGACTATACAGGCACCGTAGTGGCGGTACCGCTGCCTGGCGCGAGGCGTTTCGCCATCTCGCTCCCAGCTGGCACGGGAGGCTGGCTGGGTGCGAGAAGTGAAACCTACTATGCGGAAGAGGATTGGGCCATGGTCGAGTTGGTACGCATTTTTTTTTTTATTTACGCAACCCCCGCTGTATGGATGCACGATTCTCCGGAGACCCAGGGAGGCGGATACATGCGACGATGCGAACCTGGCGTCGACATTCGTAATCTCGCCACCGAACACGACATGTTTGGCATGTTACCTCGCACACAGGGAATACAAGATATCGAGGGGAGACGCCTCCGACTAGTGCAAAAGTATTTACGGCAGGACTCAGCTGTTGGGCCAGATGGGCATGGCATGTTCGACTGGGAAACTAAGCGCTTGTCTTCGTCTGTCTAATTTATTCGCGTTTAGTTTTCGAGTCAATACATAAGTAATTTGCTTTAGAGGTCGACCGTAAGCGGCAGGCCACGTGGGACGACGCATGTCGCGAATCGGAGAATGCGGCAAAGGGACTCAAAGTCCCTTCGGTGTCGAACCGCGATGTCGAAAGGTGCATGGCTACTCACTTTGCGTGGGTTGGTTGCGATGACACTACCCGTCTGGTCGCTGTCGGCGATTTCAATGCGGATGCGTCTGGAGCGGAACGAGAGTGGTTTACACGTTTCGTGTTGGAGACATTTCGCTTGCGATTCCACATCGTTCCAGCCCAACCGACCACCCAGCGGCGTACGCGCATCGATTTGACTTCATCTAAGACTGTGTCGCCAGTTACGAGTATGCCGATCAATGTATATCGCAGCGACCACAATGCCATTGTGAGCGTCGTTACCAAGTGACAGTGAGTGATGCAATAAAGTCTTTACCACAAGTTTTCTTACCCCGATGTTTACAGCTCTGCTTGTCATACACCTTCGCAGGGCGGAATGACCTTCAATTTTTTTTATTTCTCGCGTTTATTTTGTGAGAGAATTTGAGTTCGAAGTTAACGGAGTTACCCAATACTTGTGGCAAGCATGCCTTACAATGCCAGAAAAGGTAACAGTGGTCGTTGGCGTTATAGCTATTGCCGGCGTCGGTTTTAGTCTTTTTCTAATTTCTTGAATGTGTTTGATTTGGGAGTCTGTGAACAGCAGATCACATTTCGAGTACCATTAAAGAATGCCAAGTGCCGTCCTTAAAGATCATCAAATAATTGTTTTTCTTTACACAATGTTCTGCGCAGCTTGCTGGTGAGGTGCATCAACGATCAGTGTTGCAGGGTTAGAGCTCGTCTTTGCCAATTCCAGCTGGACAGAAGGAATGGCTTTTTTAAAGCATTAATTGAACTGTGGGGTTTACGCGACAAAACCACGATATGATTATGAGGCGCGGCGTAGTGGGGGACTCCAGGTTAATTTTGGCAACCTTCGAACGCAGCATGTGGAGCACTTGGCTGAATAGTTTGATAACCTTATCTCCCAACCACTGCTTGGTAAGATGTTTCGCGATGTCTTAGTTTTGCACTTTGGTGGTGAGGTAGAGCGGCGATGCAAGGCCCTCCGATAGTAGTTGGAAGTGGATGAGTGTCAAAGGAAGGCCCTTGTCACTCCCGTGCGTGTGTAGAACAGGTGCCGCTTGATGAGTCACTCGCCCATTAGAGTGTGATGTTGTCCCGCAGCGAACGTGGCCGACATAATCGCCAGCTTTTCCTTTCTGTAATGCTACGCGTGCCTGGGCTTTTCCTGTCAGGAGAGCTATGACAACGAGAGCCGTCGTCATCCTGCAGGCACGTCATTTCACTTAATGCTGTGCCTCGCCGTTTCCTGTCAGGACCGCTATAATGCGTCATCCTGTAGGCGTTTCCTTTCTCTGACACAGTGTACCAGGTGGTTTCCTGTCAGTAAGGTTATATACTGCCTGCACATCACGCCACAAAAGGGTTCCAGCAGAGTCGCGCAAAAAGGTAATGGCCACAAAGGCGACATATACTATCACTTTCGAGCCCAAAAGCACATAGGGTGCGTTTCAATTCTGCCCATCATTATTGAGAGACTGTATTGAGTGCATTTGGAACACGTCACCGCGATTTGACGCCATCACGCGTCAAAAAAAGAAAAAAAATACACTAAGAAAAGCCCATAGCACCGCTATACTTATGTGCTAATCTATGAAAAACACGTGGTTTAAGTGAGAAGGAAAGTCTGACTACGCTTTCCTGTCAGCCGGCAAACTTTCTTCAGAAGTTCGGTGCAGGCTGCTGAGCCGCCATCTTGTCTGCACAGCAAAGTAGCCTGCATAGTTTATCTCTTTCTTTTTTTACGTCGGTTCTGCCTGCCGAAGCTGCCTTCTTTCCCGTCTTCGTGAGAATTGGAACGAGGCTCAAGCTGGCCACCTTGCTGTCTATTTAGCCATCCAAGTCAATGTGTTGGAACCCAGATGTAAATCGTAAATGGTGTAGCACTTTAATAGTGACACTGACTTGCGCGCTTGGCAGATGATAGCGCACATATTCAGGATGCTAGGACACAGTGAAGTTATAACTCCAATGACATAACTAAGAATCTCTAGCTCTTCTAAGGAAAACTGTAAATGATTATTAACTCCAACGGAATAGTTAGCCAACGACAGAACACTCAGTTCCCGCACAAATCTCTGGTTCAGGCACAGAGTTTCCTACAATAACTACTAGAGGGAACTATCGTGCTGCAATCGTTGAGCCACCATGGGAATGATGGGAAGTACAGGACATGGATTTGTCTGATCTGCGTGCTTGTAGATTCATACGTTCTTGTCGCTTTGTTCATTGCTCTTTATATCCATTCATGGTCGTAAATTTCCGACCGATCCATACTTCTTCAAGTGCAGAAGACGCTGCGGTTCAGCTTGTCGAGGTGGTCACATCGAAATGCGCCACGCTTCTCAAGGCACTGGCTTTCCCGCGAGCTCATTCATAAGGGTGTTTGTACTATGCCACTTGTTGATGAATGCGTCCGTGGCGTAACGGTTTCGATATCGGGCTTCTGCGCTAGAGGTCCTGCGCTCAAATTCTGCCATCGGACAATTTTAATGACGTTTATTTAATCACGTAGTAGGCAGCACTTTGTTGAAAATGACGAGTTTACAAAGTCAAGAAGCCGTTCGAAGTCAGAAGGACGAAGTTTAGGCAAATCCATGTGGTTCCCATAATTCCCATGCTGGCTGAAACAACCCCATTGGCGACCCCGTAGACACTAGCGCCAGAATCCCCTCTAGTAATGATCGCATGAAACTCTACGGGCTCAGCAGCTGGTGGCGTGCTCACCCACGTTCACTGCTTGAGCTGATGCAGCGAGACATGTAGTACCGTGTGGACGCTGCCGTTTGTTTAGTAATGTCGTATCTAAACGTTTTTTTTTTCTCACCAGTGGCTGACCTGAACTTGTGTGTTGTGGTATGGCAGCTGTGTCGCGAATCGACATGTGAACGTAAGAGTTTGCGGACTCCTCGCGTGAACTCAATTTGTCTGGGCCGTGTTTCTTTTCTTTTTCGGTGCGGCTTTATTCTTTGTTGAGCGTTTTTTCTTTATCACAAGTTGGAGCAGAGGAGATGCCAAAACGTTTTTAAGTACGTTTAATAGAAGAAGAAGAAGAAAATAGCACCACTCATTTGTTGCACACAGAAGCAGGTGTACGTCTGTAACCTAAACTTGCGTGTGTCTGAGGTCCAGCCGCAACGCGGCCGACCACGTGCACGCGACGGTAAATTTAGCAAAATGAAACCAGACACAGTTTCATATAACACGACGCTCTTTATTTTCAACATTTTCGTCTCTTGCCTTCCAGCAACGCGTGCACAGAGTACGCAAACATCGCATCAGAAAAAAAAAGAGAAATATATAAACAAGATGTTGCACACACTCCTATTTTCTCGGCATTGCCACGGAATGGAGCGTCAGCCCGACCCGCGGACTTCCACTCACACACACACGCACACCGGGCTTGAATCGTGCGCGCTGAACCGTTTCTTTAAACCAGGAGAACATACGCATACAATGAGGTCATCGTATTACACACTCGATTCTGCAAGGCTCCCCAGTCACAGGCAATCGCAATGACGTGGAGCGTCGGAGCAGTCACAAACGCTTTGAGCACTAGTATAGCGTATACATGCCGCTTCGCGCGGCCCCTGAAACATGGAAATTGGCGTTACCACATGATAGATATGACCTTGCTTGATTTCATTACAACCATGATTTAACTGTAAGCTGCCAACCTGGCACAAGTTACTTTAAGCACCGCTGCAAGATCTCGACTGGCCATTCGGAACAAAAATCGTCCTTGACATGCTACAGACAATCTATGTATGGCCTTCAATCACACACACTTAGACAGTCAACAGAAAGCCAGTCCAGGACTTACGCAGGATACTTTTGGTCATAATGAAGCAAAACCTACAAGCTATTACATTGGAAAACACTTTTTTCAAGCTTCCGATGGCGTAAAGAAAAGGTTCAGCGCGTACGCACATAGGTCCATCGGCCCCAAAACATAATATGGGAGCATTTGTGTGCCTAAGCAATACATCTCCGAAAGCATGGGGCTAAGGCTTTTGGGGCCCACACTCACCAATACATATATACATACCACACTACCCGCTTGTGCATACAACTGGACGTCTGTCGCTACATCTCATCACCATTCTCATGCAATTCAAAGAAAGGCATTGGACTTGCCGCACCTTTACGAGGGGTTGTGTGCAGCAAATAAGCAGCCCTCCCACCGAACTCGAAGCTCAGAGTAACAAAAAAAAAGAGCTACAATGTATTTCATCCTATGGTCTAAACAGACTGAAAAGCGATAACAATAGTAGATGATCATATTAGAAACACTTTATTATACCACAAGATGCGACCTCTGCCAGAGTTTTGATATGGTCTCTTTCCTGTGGTTGCCGAACTGCCTGGCAAAACAGTCGCACCGCTGAGTCCCGCCACGTGATTCCCACCAAGTTTAACTTACTCCGTTTCGAGGTAATCAAACACACAATCAAATGCCATCTGCCGGAATTCCCGCTTGCTTGCACAGAATTCCCAATTTAATTTCGGATGCTAAGGATGAGCGTACGTGAGAGAACAATTTCCCACGTGAGGATCAGATGCCGTGACGACGTTGACAATCACTGCGTAAACGCACCAAGCTTTCCTGGGAACAGACACGGTTCGACTGCATGCTCGGGAAAGAAATAGAAAAGCTGCTTCACAAAGACGGTACTCGGAACTTGATCAATTTCTTTTTCCTCAATCGTTTCCCAGGCTCGACATAGGTCCGCTATCCACGGCTGTCTCTCAAGAGTGGGGGAACGCGGCGACAAGTTCTCGCACGCCGGCAGCAGCGGGTCATACGTTTCTCTTTTTCCCATCTCAAAACGAAAGCTGCATGCGATGCAAGGTCATCAAGGAAGTCCGCCAAGATCTGCCTCGCCCTGAGCGGAGCACAGGCGGTGGAATCCTGTGGTACAGATCTTTCATGGGTCGCACGAGGAACATACTGAAGTTTCGCAATACACCGGTCCTCTCACAAAGGACATCATTTGCCGTCATAAGCTTTGTGAAACCAAAGACACGTGAGGATAATGCAGTGTCATGAAAGGCTACCAAAAAAGAAAGAATGAGAAGAAACAGGAAATTGTGAACGTAACGACCCCTCCCCCCCCCAAAAAAAAGGGGGATTCAAGCGGCATCTCCGGTCTGACGCAATGATCGCTCTCGGGGCGTAGCGGGCTGTATAGGATCCATATACACGAGTAATACGAGATGGCGAAAGTGATAAAGAAATGGCGAGCCTAATTACTTTCATCACAAAACGGGCAGAAGGCAATGGAGTGGCCCGGCAGCAAGAACGCCATGAATTGGGAGTGACGACATAAAGGAAAACCGTCTTTCACAAGTGGCCCTCATGTCCGCTACGGAGGGACCAAAGACGCCACACGAGCGTTCAGTCGCCAACTGCAGCTCGACAAATTTGGTATTCAAAGTCCACAAATGAGACTGCGTGCTCTTCACGGCCGTTTGTCAAGCGCCTAGTATGATATCTGCCAAAGAAACTGGGTCAAAATAGCGGTACATAGTGAAGGTCCAATAACTACAGACGGAATGAGACGAACAAAGGCAGGAAGCTGTTGTCGTCTGCCGTTTCTCCTCTGTCACATTGCGAAAGGATGATTCTTTCTCGCAATCGCTGCAATGAAAGTCATTATCCCCTTCATATGAACGTAGGCAGACATAAAACTTCCAAGGAAAAAGCTTTCCTAATTGGTAAATTGATGCATAGTCGCTTCCATCACGTCACGTCGTAGGTGCTATAACAGTATTAGGCTGCCGAGGCCCAGGCATACCAAAGGAATTGCTTCAACCTGAGCCGTTTCTATCACGATGCCTACAGCTCGTTATCAGTCGAGAAGGCCTTCAACGTACAGACCGCAGCCTTCCTTTAAAGAAAGGGAGGGGGGGGGGCGTCTGTGGATCGCACCGCAACCACTCAGTTTGGCGAATGACCAGCTGCACAAGTAAACGCGGCGCACGGAACAAAGACACTGCCGCCATTGCCGGCGTGTTGAATCCGCAATAATCCGTTTTCACTTTGGTGGTCATCCCACCCGAGAGCGGACACCTAATGAACGTTGAAGCACAAATTACGACTCAACGAATTGCGCATTCAAACTCCGCAAACAAGTCCGCCCTTAATGACCGCTTGCCTAATGTCCTCCTCTTTTTTCTCGGCTGCGAAATCTCTTTTTGCTCGAGAACAAACTAGACGTCCAAACATTTCCCTCCCAATCTAATGGCTACGTTTCTTGGCCCAGAAGCCTAACAGCAGCCGCACTTATCCGGGCAAACGGTTACATATATATTTCTTTTTTCCTTTCTCATTTCAAGGAAAGCTATTTGCAAACAAACGAGATCATCAAAGCACGCTTCGGGAGGGTCGTCATCATTAACAGACCCTCTGTCTCCACGCGATTTAGAGAAAACAACCCCGAAAAACGAACGCCAACAATGCAGAATGTGCAGGGGCAGTTACGCGGAATTGGAACAGCAGTTGAGAGAAAAAAAAGACAGAAAGACGAAAGAGAAAAAGATGGGTAATGCGGTGCTTTTTCGTCTCTAAATGCTCCTTACAAGGGGGCACTTGATCTAGGCTCACACCATTTTTTTCGTTCCGCACGCTTCTCTCAAGGCCGTTGCATTTGCGCCACACAAGCGCACGCCTGGCCCCCTCGGAATGAGAGATTATGCCACATTCAACCGCGAATCAACAAGTGACTAGAGCCTCGGTATGCAGCCGACACGGTCTCACAACCACTTGAATACAGCACTCGTTTTAAGCATCACTTTAAGCGTCGATTTAAGCCAGCTAAGACGTTGCTCTGGCGGTGAAAGGGACGCCTCGAAAAAAAAAATACTGCCTTGACCCGTCTTTGAATGGGGCTGCCGTAAAGCTCCACGGGCTGCGCAAGTTTCCGTGGCGCTGAATAATGCACGCTGCAGAACATACCAAGCGTCAAAATGAACGAAGTCAGCATCCCGTGCACTTTATAAGCCACGAAACACTCGGCTAATGACCACGTTTGCAAGAAAACACCACCTCGGTTGGTCCAGAACGTGGAGGTCCGCGTCTATCGATTTCGCCGACATCCCCGAGCAAATTGCTACGGACCACCAATATTCTTTCGAAACGGGCAGAAATCAGGGGAACAGGAACGCATGCACGCTGGTCATACGGGTGTGCTGGTCACACAGGGTAAAGCCTACGCATTCTTCTAGCTCGCGAAAAAAAAAACCTAGTCCCAGAAAACTGCAGAGTTTCAAGGCGCGGTTCTTGCCCAGCGAGTGTGGCTTAAGATTGAAGGATTGATCAACGACCCCTTGACGGGGAATCCTCGCTCGTGCGGCTGTCGGGGCTGTTTCAGGCGAGAATGGTTAGCAGCCATGCGGGAATGGGAATTTCGCGTACTCTACAACAATGTTCAAAGATTTGAATACCTGTGGTTAGCAACACTAAATACAAAAAAGAAACTTAGCACAATTATCGTACACAGAAGCCTCTGTCAAGAAAGACGCATCAATCGTAAAAAAGAATCGCCAACTACAGGCGAAGAAACACATACAGAAAAAAAAGTAAGTCCAGTTGTTTTGCACAAACGGGCGTACGCTACGTCATCGAAGGAGTCCGCGCTTTCTGTCACGCGTCGTCGTTTACCAGACTGTCGTGTTTCCACAATAAATACACGCAAATAAATAGCATCACAATGGGCACACACTTTCAATGTTCACGAGAAACAAAAAAGGAAAGAAATGAAAGGAGACGAAGAATAGTGACGTAGAGAAAAGGGTGACAAGAAGCAAGAAAATGGGTAGAAGTTTTTACACGCAAAAAGACATGGAATGGCAGCAATTCGTATCCACACACATATAAACACGTTGTAAAGATGAACAGCATATATACCTTAGGACACAGGGGCCAAGAATAACACAATACGTTGCTAGTACGCGGCGACGTACAGTTGAACCCGAAATAATGATCCAGGATTGAGTGAACTTATTCTCTACAACGAACAGGCGAAACTTATTGGCCGACATTCCCGTAGGATAACTTCCTCGTAACGAAATCGAGTCCGACTATATCGAACTCGATGCATCCGCTGCCAGCGCAATAGGTAATGTCCAAAACATGGCGTCTATGGGATGTTTCCGGCTCCCAAATTCAGTCAGCAAAAGCATAGCCTCCGAGATCTGTCCCTAGAGCCGCGCGGCTGCGTCGCGGAATGTATTTCCACCTACAGAGCCATGAAATGAAGTGAACTGGAGCAGGTCGCGCAATTCGCGCATAGACAATACAGAACGACATTCTTAGTGACGCTGATAAAACTGTTCGAGGCACAGGAAAGAAGAATGAGTACCTACTACTGGTAATTATGTCAATATTTTTTTTCCCTGCTTCTCCACTGGAAATAACAAATCCGCTTATAATGAACGCACCAGAAAAGTTCGTTTCAGTTCGTTACAGGAGGATTTGGGTATATCGAATTGCACGATACACCAAACATTCATTACAATCGGGTTCGACTGTACACACAGGCAGGAGAGGCAGCATTTATATCACTACGAGTCGTGGCAAAAATGGGGCGAGTGACAATGCTTTGACTTGAGGGCGTGACGTCGTAAAGCACATCGCTATACACACGATGGCGCAGGGCACACATAGTATAACAATGGCGGCGGCCTAGCATATATATGGCCGTTAGGGGAGACCCTCATGGCCTCATCACAAATCTTCCCAGCTGTTCAGGAACGAACTTGGAGGTCTGAAACATCACCAACCGCTAGTAAGTGAGAAAGCCATAGTGGAAACCCTGCTTTTCCATCCTCCGTTTCTGTTCTAATATTTTTTTTTGCTTTGTATGTCTTTCTTGTCCATACAATGTCTGAAAAAATGCTGCTTCATCCAAGCTCGGCAAACAAAGCGGAGAGCTGACAAAGGAAGTGGCGCACATCTCGAGAATCCTTTTTTCCCTTCTTTCTGGTGGCTGTGAAGCTCACGCGCTCCAATTTCGCGAACATAATATTCTTTTCTTTTCTTGTCTTCTTTTTCTGAACTTAACATGTTGGATAACTGCGAGTCGGCCTAGTTGGAACAGATTCATCTTAAAACTTCTTGTGCGCAAACAAACAGGGACGAAGAATAGGGGCAACACAAGGAAAGCGCTCGTCCTTGTGTTGCCTCTATTCTTCGTCCCTGTTTGTTTGCGCACAAAAAGTTTTAACATGTTGGATTTCATTCTCGCATGACTTCTGCGTGCCAATCAGTTTTCCGCGGCGAGAGATTTCTCCGGTCGTACAGTGGTATCATGCGAGCATCAATTTTCTTTTCAGGGCTCCGAAGTTACTCGTTTGATATTCGGATTAGTTAACGATATGAGTCATTTTCCTTTTCAATTCATACGGCGTGGCGAGAGCAGCACGAGAAATAAAATGCCACAAAGATTGACGAAAGACAAGGGTCGGCCCAGAACGGCCGCTGATGGTTCTGAACGGGCGTATTTCCAACGCAAGTAGCACCGCGGCGACTTTGCGCAGACAAATGAAAATCTATAGCCTATCGAGCGGCACCGAGAGAGAGAGAGAGCTGTGGAATACGAGTTCATGTGACCTAACTGCGGCGAACGCTGCGGTACGTGGAGAGCGGTCCGCGCTGTATTGGAAATCAATGTTCTATTCTTCGTCCCTTGCTACCGTGTCCTTCCGGCAAATGTAAGAAAAAAAAGAGGAAAAAAAAAAGAAATTACGCAATGTGGCGTCGATGCCAGTCGCCAGCTTCCTGTAAGACTCAATTTTTAAACATTCTTTTTTTCTGACTTCGAAGAATGTCAGCAGATAGCACAAATCTTCGATTCTTAGAGAGTTGCAACGAAAAGACAAATGTGGCAGAAAATGGTGTACAAATGGTGTATCGCAGTTCTGTACTCCTCTTCCTCCCAGATTGCCTACGCCGCTCTGCCTAAGCTGCTGCGTCTGGTGCCTATCGTAAACCTAAGGGAATTTTCGATCGCACTCACACCTCTACCATTAATGTCAAACACAAAGACAGCGCGTTGGTGTGAAGCCCGGTGCAAAGGAAAAACCAAAGCACTTGAGCGACGTGTCGTTAATCTGACATGGTAACAAGGAGTGATCTCGTCTTTCTTTTTTTCGGTTTAACAGGAACCGTGAACGTGCTTTCTCGCTAAAATAAAAAAAAACTCTGCATGCCGCGCAACTCGTGAGAATTCCACAGCACCTGAGGTGCACTTTTGTTGCGCAATCAGGAGTGAATAACCGACCTTCCCGCAAGATTCTGCTCAGCATATCTAACCGCATGCCTTGCCTCGCACATTTCCTTTCCGCTGCTGCTGTTGTTGTAATTGACTCTTAGGCGGGGAACCTGACCACGACACCTAACGTTCTGAACATGTTACCCAAAAGATGCGCAGACTGAAGATGAAAACGTTCGTATCGCAGCGCGTTTGAAAGCGCCACGATAGAAAACGTTGCGAGACCCTCGAGAGCGCAGGAAACTACGGCAGCCTATCGACCGGTGCTAGAGTGGGCAGCGGTATGAGGGCGCCAAGTTCGAGCGAAGAAGGAAGTAATAAACCTCCCAGGCGACATCTTCTCGCAGGGCCGACGCTCCAAGGTAAAGGAGGAAGGCGCAGGTAGGGCTGCCCCGGAACTCGAGGTCAGCGGCCCCAAGATAAAACAAAGAGGACAATGTCATTGCTCGACCTCGACGAATAGGACCCCTTCATTCAATGCCACCCAATCAACCCTGCGCGTAGCTGGTTGAAGCTAATCGTGCCTGGAAAGTGTCTCGAAGAAAGAATCAGCTCCAATCGATCCTGCGCCATCGAGTTTGCAGACATGAAATTGCTTGTGGGTCAAATCAGGCGTCCCACGGCGCCTCTTGGCCATTCTGGTTGTCGAGGGCTTGTCAAGGGTCTATATACTCTTGCGCAGTAGCCCAAGGAACCGTGCGCAGCACAGAATGGCGCAGCGGCAAGAAAAAAAAGGAAAGGAAAGAAAACGTGAGTAACGGCAAATCTCGCAACCGTTGGTGCTGTCCACAGGCCGACTTTTCTAAGCCTTACGTCACCAACAGGGGAGTCGGTAATGCTTTCAATATCAAGTACTGACGCGGTCTGACGTGCTCACCTAGGGCACTGTAGGCAAATAAAACAGAACCGCGGTGCAGCTTTTCGATTCATCACGACCACAGAGACGCCGATTTCGAGCACGGCGGGTTTTGTCAACGAATGACTTCCGCAGAGTCAAGTGCGGCGGCAGCGCAATCAAGCGGCATTGAGATCAACGCCGGCGTGAAACAGCAAGTGCGCGTTTTCGTCACGCCGTTCGAAGCACCGACTCGGAAAAGGGGTCCCATCAAGAAAGTCTCTAAGCAGCACGACGCCTGACAACACGACGCAAGCAGGCGAGGATTACGCGCAAACGCGGCACCTCGATTGCTCAAAGGAAAGAAAAAAAGAACGAAGCGCATGGTAAAAGATGTCATCATCAAACCTCTCATCCGCATTTTACACCTTGTGCTTCGCTCATCATAACGAGCAGCGCGAGTTCGAATAGAAAGACAGGTATAAAATTCCTTGCGGGTTCTTTAAGCCGACGGCCAAGCCGAAAGCCGAAACAAAGAAGACGATGGCGAATCTTGGACTATTCAGCGACAGCAACCAGACCACAGAGTGATGCGAAAAAAAAAAAACTAGCTTGCTGACATTTGAAGGACTGCGAGTGGTGGTGGAGGGAAGTGTATTCGAATAGACTATTATTGGCAAAGCCATTATGCCACCCTTCTGCTAGCCAATCTGGCACTTGCCCATACAATGGTATAATCCCGTACCACCTGAAAGTCTCACTCCAGGTATAGAAGATGTGCCTCTGCGCTTATTTTCGACATTTACAATACAGCACGAGGGATGTGATGTACATTGTTAGACAATTGCTCTTATATATATAGTCTTTACAAACTATGCATGAGATATATGATCACAGTTCCTGAAAGCTAACAGTTGTCGAAGAGTACCAAGTGTCTAGGGATACAAAGCGTCAATATGTGGTACAGTGAAGGTTGATCGCATTTGCTGAAAGTCGTAATACAGACACACACAATGCAAAAAAGAAAGAACAAAGTATAGCTGATGGACAACTACCTCATCAATGTCATATCCTGTTGCCCCTTAGACGACTACCAAAATTCGTGACTGCTATCTCTGCCCAAAGGTAAGACATGACAGAGCTGGTGAAATGAGGCAAACACAAAAGCTGACACCAAGCCATGAACGTCTAAGTCTCTCACGGAGAGTAAACAGGGTGTATTAAGATTTAATACTAACACCAATGCAAAACTCTAATAGTTAACATTAACCTATAAGAAACCACCAGCGCCACACCACTGCACAAGGTAATAAAATCCCTAGAGTGACATAGGAAACACATGACTTGGAAGTCTCACCATTTTGCTATGGAAACATTTCAAAAGTGGTTAACGATAACCGTCCTCTGCTCAGCAGAGAGCAACGCTTCCTGCAAAAAGACCATTTCTCGCAATATGTCCGAAAGCACCATTCAGAATGAAGTGCCATCTGACTAAAAGAAGGCATGCAAAGGCAGGAAGACATTTGTTCAAATCCCACTTGGGACATAGGGTGGCATATTTTACCGCAAGGTCACGCAAAAGAAACGAAAAAAAAAGGAAACCCGGAGAAAAAAACCATTTGCGTCAGAAAAGAGCAATGATTTTTAGACAAGCAGAATGGCTTGAGACGAGCATGCATTTCTCATAAAACATTATGAAAGCATAAAAAATGTGCATGAAATTACAGCACCACCTCTACTAACTGCCGTGGCTACAATTGTCTAATCATTGTCCTAGATCCCAAAGGCAGTCACAGCATACAAGCAGGAATCTTTCTGAAGCCTCTCACTTTGACCATAGTTCTTTCTGTGCTATATATAGTTTACTGAAAACAGACACCAAGAAGTCATACAACAGCATCAACAAACAGCGTGAATGGGTCTTATTGGAAACGTGGTACACCGAAAAGTTTTACAACGAGAGCTTGTGGTTAGAAGTAGGCGGACATTTGCGGAAGGAGACGACATAAATTATCACGCCTCGCGCGCGACTTCATTAGAGCCACCGTGTGGTTTTATCGATCAGTGAAATGCGTTTGTCGAGTGTAGGGGCTTGCGAAAAGCAGACCCCCCCCCCCGTTGTTTTTTTTTTCTGTGCTTATGGTATAGATCACCAGTATGTATGGGTCGATAGCGGCACCGATGAAGTGGGTACAGGACTTGCGACAAACAGGGCAGAAAGCAGGTTACCAACGACTCACGAGAAACAGACCAGCCGCGGCGTGGAGTCATTCTCGAGGTTGACAGACTTCTTGACGCTGTGGTAGCGCTGCACTAGCCGCAGGCCACCGTACAGCGGAAACGCGAAAGCACCCACTCCGACGACGATCACTCCGGCGCACAGCGCCAGGACACCGACTATGGGCGCGGCGACGAGCTTGCCCCCGAACACGGCACCGCGGACGACCTTTCGCTGCAGCGGCTTGTCGGCCTTGTAGCGGAACTTGCAGCCGAACACGCTCAACTTGCTGTAGTGGTCGCCGAAAAACTTGAGCTGCCGGAACCGGTCGCCGCATCGGTAGCAGAAGTGGGTCTTGCAGCGGGCGCAGTGCATGTGGTCGCATCCGGTGATGCGCTGGATGAAGATCTTGCACTTGGGGCAGCGCTGCGCGTTCACCTGGCCGTGGGCCGTGGTGCGGGCCCAGGCCTTGAGTAGCCGGTCGCCCTTGCGGAACTGGCGGCAGCTGAGTCCCTCGTGCCACGGCGCGTGGCACGCGTAGCACCAGAAGCTGCCGCACGCGTCGCACTTGAGCGGCTGGTTGTCGGGCTTGGGCCGCCGCGTCACGTGGTTGCAGTGCGGGCACGTCTTGGTCGACACGTTCGCCGTGACCAGGAGCCGGTGGAAGTGCTCCTTGGAGTCCGCAGGCAGCCGCGCGCTGATCTCGTCTCGGGAGACGAACTGGTGGCAGCGCACGTTGCAGCACTCGATCTGGATGTTGTTCTGGCGCACCCGCGACGCGTAGTAGCGCTTCAGGCACGGGGTGCAGGCGGGAAAGTTGCAGCAGGGCCGCCTGTACAGCGCCGCGGTCTCGAGGCAGATGCCGCACTCGGTGATGCCCCAGGGACCGACGGCGAAGTCCGGCTCGGGCTCCTCGTCGCCGCCGGGCATCGACGACAGGGAGGCGAGCTCGGCGATGTGCTGGTGCCGGAGGAGCACGGGACCGCCGTTTCCGTCGAGTCCGGCCTCGAACAGGCGCAGCACCTCCCGGAGCAGCGCGTCGTGGTCGTACTCCGCGGGCAGCTGCTCTGCGGCGCCGGCGTCCGCCGTCGTAGTCGACGAGGAACGAATCGTCGAGCAGGACGACGATGAGGTCGCGCTGCCGGAGTCGACGCTGCTCCGCCGGCGGTAGTGCTGGGGAGGCGGTTGCTGCTGTTGCTGACGGCCCGACGCGTAGCGCTCGGGGTCCGAGTTTGGGTGGTTGCGACCCAGCTGCGGGCATTCGGGGCCGAACGAGAGGAAGAAGCACTCCAGGATGAAGCGTAGCTGCTCCAGATCAGCAGTGCGGACCCGGTTTTTGATCCTCGGCGCGCAGCCGAGAGCCGTCGCCGAGTTTCGCCGATGGTGGCCTACGTCCGAGCAAGCGCGACGCGGAGGGAGCTCGCGCTCCATGGCGATCGACTTGCCGCGCGAGCCGGGCTGTTCGGGCCTTTTGTCGGCGGCGACTCCTCGGTCTCGGTGAACCACGACGCAGGTCGACGAAGATGGTGCGGGCGACGGCATCGTAGCCGCCATTAGCGGAGCATAACGGTTCCCTGACACCTTGGGTTGAGCGCAGTCAACGACGCTGCGTCCGCGCCCGGCAAGGAGCAACTGACATGTAAACAGAACGCATTGCTGCGGGCTGACCCATTCAGCTGCAGTGGCTCGAGGGGGAGAGCGAGAAATGTGAAGAGTGGGAGAGAGAAAGAGCCGGTCGGCGAGCGAACTGCTGCAGCTGCTGCTCGTGTTGCCGCCGCGCGCCACGTCCAACCGAGCCACTCACCGGCACGCCCTTTCCAACTACCAGTTCGTTTCGTTGCTGTGGCGTCCGCAAGATGACGCCACCGAGCTTAAAAACACGTAGCAGACGACAAGCGGCAGTGTCACACTCACCGAGTCCGGTTGCATGTGCGCCGAGTTACCATTGCATGATGTAGTTGTTGTAATCCAGTGGTTACCTATATATCTGTTATATGCATGGAATATATAAGGGCAATAATTAAAATAAACTAGGAACACGGAACCAACAAAGGACGTTGACTTGGTATTTGTTTTTTTCTTGGAATGGCTGCACTAAACTAGAAGCTTAGATATATTATTTTTTGTAGTAATCGATTATCGCTACTACTAAATTACTGAAGTAATTGCATACTTTACGTACCTTTCTCATGGTTCATTGGTTTGTCGGTTGAATTACGTTCTCATCAAGTGCGGTATTAATTATTTTTTCTTTAACGAACGAAGCAATAAAGGAAGAAACTACTAGATTCCAGCTTCCAGAGGAAAAAAAAATGAAAAGCTGTGTGGATTGCATTACCAGAGTGTCTTACGTCATAACCGAATGTAGTACAATGTATGTCCATCAAAAATAGCGATTTCAAACTGCAAATAAAACGGAGTGTTCTAGCACATAGAATTTCTCACTATAACACATAGTAAGAAACACTACGGTTCCAGCAGCATCAACACACAAACGGCTCCTGCAAGACATGAGTCGCCGCCTGCCGAGAGAGTTGTTAGCAACCTACTACGCCTTTGACGTTGCCGGCCACAGGTGGCAGCACAAGCTAAAAGCCCTGCTTTTTTATTTACCTGAGTTCCTGCCGGTAAAGTTTGAATTCGCGTTCCTCGGTTTGTTTTAGCTCTTATTTTGTTGCGTCTTCTCAGTGCCCTTGAGTAGGGCGGGTAGTATGAGCATTGTGATACTTATCAAAATATGTTCCTATAAAAAGACACGAAACAGCTAACCGGCTATTCCCAGGCCGCACTTTAGTAGCGACGTTTTTTTTTTCTCCAATGCTATTCTTTTTCGTGCTCTTCGCGCTGCGCTGCGCTCAGCTCGAGTTATCAGTGAGATCAGCCAGCTGTGAAGGCAAGAAGGCGAATGATAAGAATGGCATAGGATCGATCGGAAGGCACCACTGCAAAATGGCCATCATAATTTGCGCTACGGTGGCTTGGCCGTGGATCTCTCTCTCTCTCTGACTCTCCCTCCAAAAGCGACAAGTTAGTCGTTATTATGTGCCACTCGGTGCCTTTCTCGCTCTATTGAAATTTGCAACACAGCTTTCTTACGAGACCAGTTGCATCTCCATCTGCGACGACTTTGCCTGGCGGTGCATCAAATTACTATCACGCTCACAGCTAAACTAAGTACGGTGCAGCAATAAAGCCCCTTGCGCAGATCCCAAATTATACCTGTGCCTATCTTTCTCTACTCCACATTCATGAATTCCTCAATATTACCATAGGCCGCCTTCGACATCGCTTACTATACACTCTATTATTCTAACAGACCATTGCAGCTTCTCATCAAGTAGACATCACACATCAGCCCAATTTACTTCATCAGCAAGATGCATTGACGGGCTGGTTAGCTCGCATATTCATAACAAACCTTACGCAAACTCACCCTGCCTTTCCTCTCTCTCTCACTCGCTCTCTTCAGTTGCAGTTTATTATTTCTTAAATACAATGAATTGGTAAGACAATGTACAGACGAGAGTTCCAAAATCAAAGACTGCAACGGAACCCTCGGTTAATAATAACAATGCTGAGATATATTAAAGAGCAAGCTAACTAAAAGAAACGAACACATTCGCGAAAATATAACATAGAAAAATAAAATTTACGAAAGCAAATTGTCTCTATACAAGCCTATAGTGCATAAAAATCTGTCAATACATACAAATGGCAAATGTAGTGTAATGAATGACGTAAACTTAGACTTATAAAACAGTTTAACGGCAGGGCTAACTGTATGAAAGGATGAAGATTTACTGCTGATGGGTAAACCACTCCACAGTTTTATAGCAGCGAATGATGTCATTTTTCCATAGTTAGAATGAACCATAGGTAGTAGAAAATTAAAGTTACATGCAAACCTGGTATTATTGTTATTGTTGAGGTGCATGGAATCAATGAATTGGTATGAGAGCTGTTTAGTGAGTAATTTATAAAACATAATTATTAGATGATAGTTAAATAAGTTCGTTACAGCAAGAATGTTATTTTACTTATTTTATTTAGTTACTTATTTAGTTCTGTATTTTACTTAGTTTATTTGGGATGTTTGTTACTTCTGGTACACGTTGTATTATAATTAATAATATTTTTAAATGTGGCATTCTTCCCACTTTGCTTAAAAGGGCTAAGATATTTCCTGTACACAAGAAAGGTGATAAAACGGAGGTGTTTTAACTATTCTCCTATTTCTATTCTACCGTGGATTCGTAAAGTTGTTGAGAAGTTATTTCGTAAGCGCCTAAATATTTACTTCAAAAAATCACTTGTTGCAATCTTCTCAATATAGTTTCCGCGCTGGCAGTTCGACTAACTTAGCTGTTATATCTCTAACCGACTACATTCGTAACTCGATTGAAACGGGTAATCTCGTTGGTTCGGTATTCTTGTACTTCACTAAACCTTTTGATACAATTAATCATAAGATACTTTTTACTAAGCTAGAAGACCTGGGAATTACCAGTCCAGTACTAAACCTCCTAAAATGTTACCTGCTTGATAGAGAACAAACTTTTTTTTTTTGAGGTGCTGATTCTGATACATAAGTTATTAACCAAAGTGTACCAGAAGGCTCCCCCCCCCATGCTAGGTCCCTTACTATTCTCTATATATATTATTGATTTACCCACGTGTCTTAAATCGGCACATTGTGTACTATACGCAGACGATTCTACTGTCTTGTTGCGTGACAATTTTTTAACAACCTTAATCCTTAAACTAAACAGTGAGCTTGACCATATTGTTGCATGATGTTCTTCCACTCATTTAATTATCAATCCTTCAAAAGCTCAATTCATGATTTTCCGTTCTAGCCAAAGAATACTGCCTGACTTGCCTGAGATAACTCTAGATGGTCATCACATTCCCGTCTCCGACTGTGTATCATTTTTGGGCATCAAATCAGATTCGAAACTGAAGTTTTCCCCAACAACTTTATTAAGCAAAAGTGTACCTTCGGTATTAGAGCATTGATCAAATCAAGAGCACATTTCCCCAAGGGCGCATTATTAGCATTTTACTTTGCCTTCAGTCACACATCAATTGTGGCACTGTTTCCTGGGGAAGCACATATAACTGTCATATCTCGTCTATTCAGCACCTACAACACCAAGCAATACGCATTATCACTAACAGTGTGTTTTTCACGAGTGCTAATCTATTACATCGTGAAAATAACATCCTTGTTGTCACGAACTCCTAACGCAAACAGGGCGACAATGTCCCGTCTCCCTCTTGTCCCGTCCTTCTTTACGGTAAAGTTTGCTTATCAAATGCTTCCTATTCGTGCTCACCTGTATGCGCACCAGTCTCTGGGTTCGGTGCTGCTACTCGCGTTTGGTGAATCAGTGCAACTTGCACGATAACAACGAAAACGATTTCATGATGATGACGATCCACCGCGGTGGCTCACGTATTTGTGGAGCTCTTCTGCTTCGTAAAGGGTAGCGGTCTCGGCTCTAGGCAACAGCGGTCAAATTCGACTGGTATGGGAGCCAAAAATGCTTATGTACGAAGCTAATTTCTTGGGCATAATAATTCCAATGGTCAAAAAATTTTCGGAATCCCCCAAACTACGACGTGCCCCAGTCACAGACAAACAAGCTGCGGCTCTGGCAGGTGAAAACACCATCAAATATTTTTGGGCCCGGTGACAAGTCACACCGGAAAAACGTGTTTCTGTACCCGTGTGGGGTCATAAAAGTCAAGGATAAATCTCACTGCTTGTTATTTACTGCCTGTTGTGATAGCAATTATCTGTACACCCCAAGCGATTTTTGCCGTCGCCGTCGCCGTGAGGTTCCGTATATACTTAAGCATATGTATGCTATGTGCCATGCTATGCTATATGACATGCGGCATATGCGGGTCATATTGCCGCCCCATACCATCGCTAAAGTTGCTCATGCCAGGTCTTACATTCTCGACAAAATTAGTCTCCAGAATTTTGAGAATGGCAGCCCACAAACAAATGTCCTGAAACAAAACACCGACAGCGCGTGCCTTTTATTGTAAATCTTCTCAGACTTACGCGCTAAAAGCGCGAAGCGGCAACAGAGCTGAAACCTGAAAATGACGTCATTTTACTGGCGCGGCTGCGCACTAACTACTTCCGGGATCGGCCCAAGAAAGACGTCTCAAACATTCCCTATACGGAAAAGACGTGGTAAAGTGGCTAATACGTTGGCGTTAATTAATCAACACAAATAAAATTGTCCGATCGCAGGATTCAAACACAGGGCCCCTAGCATAACAGGTCCCTTTTACTTTGGGAGCTTACGTTTACTTCAATTCATGCTGCCACTACAGCTACAAGTCTTACACTTCGTGTAATATTCTAATATGTTGCTTTCGCATCAATTGCTTCGTCCTTATGGCAAAACCGTGAAATCAAAAATTTTTTTTCCTGAACTCGTTCAGTTTGTGGATGTTATGGTTCGGTTACAGATAGCACAAGTAAAAAAATAATGAAGAGTAGTATTTATTTATTTTATTTTATTTACAGATACTGCAATCTAACCGAGAGATTTTAGCAGGGTGGGAATTACAGTCGGGAGTAGTACAAATGAAAAAGTTTTGGCAGGCACACAATATTTAGCAAGAACGTAATGAAATATGGAAGGAAAATGCTTACTGAGAGCACCATTCCGGGCAAGTTGGTAATCCATTACTCAAATGATATTGCGCAACAAACACGACATGGACGTAAGAGGTTTTGCGCTTGGTGTGTTGTTCTCTCTTACGTCCGTATCGTTTTTTGTTGCGCAATATCATTTGAGTAAAGGAAAATACAAGTAGGAACGCAGAATTGCACAAGTTTAAGGGTTGCAAGTTATACAATATCTAACGCAATACAATATCGAACGCTTGAAAATGAAATGCAAGGAAACCAGAAAATAATTCAGTGGACCATTAGAGTTACAATGCAAATATTTTCAAAGAGATAATTGTAGGCTATAGTAAAATTGAGAACAATGTCAATGTTAATACTGAACAACGGTAAAACCAGACGCCCATTGAGCTGTTAGAGACAAGTGGCGAACATTTCAAGAGATGGTTGTAGAACATCATTTGTCAGACTGTTCCAGTCTGTGATAGTCCTCGAAAAAAAAAGCTAATTTTTAAAACAATTATTGCCCGATTGAAAGGGTGCAATAGTGAGTTTGTGAGGTTACCTTGCCTTGTGGCATAACCTGCAGAGAAAGACAATAATTTCTTGAGGTCTACACTATAGTGTCGGTTATATAATTGGTATAAAAATTTTGGACGAGAAACTATTTCTTTCACTTATGAACGGCAGTTTTTCCCTCGCTATCAGTGCACTTACAGATGTTCGACCGTAAGAGGTGTAGAAAAAATGTTCAGCTATATTTTGTATCTTTTCAAGGTTGTTTATATTGCTGTTTATATTAGTGAACGTGAATGGATCCCAAGTGATGACTGCGTAATCAAGTGTTGGTAGTAGTGTGGATTTGTATGCCAGCAAACGAATACTTGGAGTGGAGCGCTTGCGAGCCTTCCTTAGAAAGTCTGGTGTTATCACAGGCTCCAACATAATCGATGTGTTTATTCCAGGTAAAATTATTAGTAACCCAGACCCCCAGCTAGTTGTAGCGCTACATATCACTGATCAACGTATAGTTTGAATGATATTGGAATATAGGGGGCTCCTTAATTCTTATGGGAAATGCCGTAAATATGTATTTTTTTTTTCATAGTTTAAAGGCATCTGCCAAGTGTCACACAAAGCGATTACTTTTCGAAACGCAAGGTTTTACGTTATTTGATCATTAGAGCTTTTTACCTCAGAATAAGTATCACAGTCATCTGCATACAGTTGTATGTTAACACATATGTCAGTGACAATGCCATTTATAAAGGAAAAGAAGAAAAAGAAGCGGTTCAAGCACCGATCCCTGGGGGACGCCAGATTCTACGGAAGCTTTTTCAGAGCATTTATCTTTAAATATAACAAATCGCTTTTGGTTATTGAAGTAAGCTGAGATCCAATTAATTAACCGCGAGCTTTTAAGCATGTTCTCTAGCTTAAAAATTAACTTTTTGTGTGACACGTTATCGAATGCTTTAGAAAAATCCGTAAAAATTGCGTTTGTCTGGACACCATTGCCAATTGCCAATGCAAAATCGAGAAGAGTCTCCACTAATTGTGCACAAGTTGAATAGCCTTTTCCGAATCCCTGTTGACACTCATATGGTGCATTATGGGCAATTAAAAATTTATAAATATGATTACGAATTACATATGCTCGAGTAATTTACAAACGGTTGAACTTACTGATACTGGCCGGTAATTACTGATTGCATCTTTCTTCCCTTTTTTTTTTGTGTAGCGGTTTTACTCTGGCCGTCCTCCAGTAAGTCAGCACTTGCCCTTCATTCAACGATTTGGAAAACCGAATGTGCAAGTGTTTAGAAGCCTATGCGGCATATCTTTTGAGAAAGCCGCACCAATTTTTTTTACATGAAGTTTCAAGCGCATATTGAAGGTTCCCTACTCGCTTACGACAATTTCAGATACCGGTGGTAATGTTGACACAAGATTTGGCAACTTACCATCGTCGCAAGTAAGAAAAGAATGAAATTGTCTATTAAATGGATTCGAGATCATTGCACAATGGGAAACCTGAACACCATCTATCATAAAAGCGTCTACACCGGTTGATGTTGGAGAAATAGCTTGCCGAAATTTCTGTGGTGAGCTTGTACTAAAACTAGGCAATGAAATTGCGAAATATTTATCCTTGTCACGTGCTACTTGAGTTCTATGTTGAAAAGACAAATCAGAAATGTTTTGCTCTATGCCCACGAAGCGGCCACTAAGCGTCGTTATTTCTTTAATCTTGTTAACTTTCTCCGCGTTTGTACAGTAAGTCAGCTTGCCCAAACATTCCCACAGTTCTTTTTCTTGCGTATCAGTGCCACAAATCGATCAATGCATTCATATAGAAATTTCCTGAATGAAGCCCGAAGATTGCAATCATTAACTGTACTGCATGAGAAATTGTGCAGATGAAATGAAAGCATACCAATAATGGCTTCGTCATCGGCACGTGAAAAAGTTAGGAAAATGTGGCTTGATTACTTTTCGTAAGATTAACGTTATTGAGGCTAAGAAAAATGGCCTGATATGAAATTCCTGGAATAATCTGACACTTAATACTCTCAGTAACAGTTGCGCCAACAAAAAACGATCGAGAAGGCATTTACTATTTTCTTGAATTCTCGTGAAACCTTCAACAATTTGGGTGAGGTCAAACGTGAAAGCAGTATTCAGCATTGCCTCTCCCACCTTATCATTGCGATTCTTTGAGGACATTGTTAACCTGTCATCATTAGGCAAATTAAAATTTCCAGATAGGATGATCCGATCATCAGGTTCAACATGTTCACATAAATACTTCTTTAATACATTTATAGTACTGACAGTAGAGCTAGGGGGCCTGTACATGGCCCCTATAATATACCCAACATTACATCTAAAAGCTTTACAGAAGATACACTCAATGTCGGGTACGTCGGGCATAAGAAATACATTAAGAACACTTTTGTAGATTATGCAAATACCACCACCCGTGCTACCACGGTGTTTCCTAAAAGCACGGCGTCCTGCAGGAACCAATGTGCCGTCGTAGACTTCATCACTCAACCCCTGTCTCTGTCAATATGATGATATCAGCATCGTTAACAATAACCAGTTAACAATAACCGTTAACAATAATCATTTGAGCATGTACACTCAAAATGTTCTAGAAGAGGCTGTGTAACGGTGTTGGGTACAAGATGAAATGAGGACGAGTTCATGAACGAAATAAACGCAAATAATCCAGACAATATTGTTCGTTCACAGAGCGTTATTCAGAAAAAAAGGGGGGGAGAGGACGCGTGGGGAGGGGAAGCAGCGTTGGCAACTTATTTTGGGCCCAACTCGCCTGGCAGCTGAAGAAAATATTCGCTTTTAGCGAAAAATTGTGAAGTCATGTTAATGAGGACGACTTGCTCGGAATTTCGTCTTTTAAGGGCTCCTAGACGCCATCCCTATTATATCTAAGCTAACGCTTTATATTGCCCCCTGCAATGGCGAATCAGCGGCTGGAATGTGAAAAAGGAAAAAGAAAAGAAACAGATTTTCTTAAAAAGTATATCATCTCAATATCGTGATCTGCCTAGTAAAGTAGCTTTGATGCAACCAGATGGCCTACTAATGAACCATTCGGTATCTATTTAGAAGTAGTGACAAGTATGTCCTTTTGGACAAAACGGGCAAGAGGCATAGATTTTTATGTGGTGTGATAACTTTACTTGGAATCCGGCGATTGGGAGGCCCGGGCCTTGGGCCGCCTAGATGGCCACTGGGAGCTGCTGCTCCCGAGCGGTCTCCTTGGATCGCTGGACGGCCCAAAGTTGGTCTTGGAGTTCTGAGCTGAGCAGTACGGCCTACCACCGGACCCGTAGATTTTCCGGGGAGACGGCCATGTTATCTTGGTATATTTCACATCCCCACAACATGTGTTGAAGGGTGGCTCTAACAGACTTGCATAGCTGAGCCCGTGAATAAATTTAACGATTCAACATACTGGCTACTTACGTCACTGAAAGGTCGCTAAAGAAGCTCGCTAACTCCAATAAGGCAAATTTATCGTTGTAGAGACCATACATTAACTGAATTTAGCGACTTTCTCGCTAAATTAGCAGCACTGGAGAGAGCAGTTGCAAAGTAACCTTAAAGGGAAGCAAAAGGGTATACGAGGATCGCCTGCCATTATAGCGACTCACGGTGATTAATTAGGGAGAATATATGGGGCTGCATGGAAGGGCCGCGCCCAGTAATTTGAAAAGGGCGAAGAACAGGTGCTGCAGAACAATGCGGGAGTTAAGAGCGGGGCGATTGCAGGACGTAGTATCCATCTATTCTTCCAACGTCAGGTAAATAATTATTTTTTTCATTATTTACGGTTAGCAAATCTGAATTATACTGTCAAAACGGAATGCTTTTGCTAATGAAAAATGAACAAAAAAGGACACAGTTGATCAATAATACACGCCTTCCACTAGATACTTTCTCGAGAGAGTTCGTCGCGCAGAGTAGGACCCGAAAGAGGTTTTCCATGGTAGCAGGGCAGAAGCGGTAACGGACTCGCATTGGTGCGTTTTCCCACGAGGCAACGTGTGTTGCGGAAAAAAAACCGTCATCTCTTTCCTCTAGAGCAAACTACACCGCGAGAAGTGTTTATAGACCTTCCTGCGGCCAACATCGTCTTCCCCCGCTTCAGTACATCAATTCCAGCTTGTGTACTCAAAAATGAATAGCAAATAATCAATAAATCAGTCTAATTGACTTTTGAACAGGGGGATCAGCTGAGCACGCCGTGTCCACGGTCTCAGGTGACTCACCTCGATGGTTATTGGAGCCTGCAACCGGAGACTATTGAACAATTTGCGAGAAACAATAAACGGTTGGCGGTATAATGAAAACAGAGGAGGGGAGGGGGACACTCAATTCGGCGCACGCATATGCACGTTCCTTTTTAAATGGTCGTTAGACTACGAAAAGCACCTCTGTAGTTGGTCTGCGTGTCAATTGTCGACGTCTGCTGGCGCTTTGTTGCAGAGATATGCCACAGTTATTGCAATGTGCTGACTAAAGATAAAGGAGTTAAAAAAAAGTTTTAGGACAAACAGCTCCAAGGAAGCGTTTCTTTATTTTTGCTTGGGACTCTTTTTCTTCTTCCAGAAACTTTGTCCCGGCGCCTAAGATGCAGAAGCTCGCTAATGAATTTCGTCCACGTGGCACGTTATAATCCAGGATTAGGGAAAGCCGGCTCGGCAAAAGGGAGCCAGGTGTTTCCTTAGGTAGGCGGCGTTTGGATGCCCCGCCCAATCGTGGCGACATGAAAGTCCGCCTCGCCTGCACCTGCACTTTTTATCGTGAATGTTTGAATGTTATTTTGTTTCGGGACGTCGTTCGCACTTGGGGTGACCGAGAAGTGGGCAGGGTGTGGACGTAAATGGCTTACCGAAAGTTGGGACAGAGTGAGAGAGGATTTAATCAGTGGGAAGGGAAGACGGGGTCAATCGAAACAGCGTGCGTCTTGCCCATTGCTGCTTATTACGGGTTTAGGGAACACTAAAGAGAAAAATAGGTAGCGCTGCGTTAATAAATTACCCTTCAAGTAAAACTCCCAAAAAAGGCACTCTCAGCGTGAGGAGAGGTAGAGGGATGTCGTCTTTAATGATGGCTGGAGATTCAGTGGAAGCTTTGGAAGCCACAAAAATATCAAGCATAAAATACCGGTGCTGACGCCACCTCGAAGTTTCCACACCAGCTGGCGGTGATGTCTGCCCGTGATGTCATATGGATTGCGAAAGCCAGTGCTCGGGGCTAGTCGATACAAGTCTCTCTCCTGTCTGTTTAAACTCTACGTCACCAGGTGCCGCCACTGGCCGGGCCGCTCACCTTTACGTCTCTAGTATACACGGCGTTCCACAAAGCGCAACAGCATGTTGACAGTCAAGCTAAACCTTGCTAATCAAGAATGTTAGATAGTCCGTAAATGTATTGGAGTTATTGAAGCAAACTTTTTTGCTATGTGGCCGCATCTGAGACGCCATCTTGTGGCGCTGAATTTAACCATAAAAGACACGCAGCTAATTATGCCAGCTACCGACAATATTCTACTTAGCTACAAGTGGAAAGGTTTGGCGTGACGTGCTCGTTAACGGGCAGTCCGTTTTCATTTTTTAAGGCGAAAGCTTTATACGTCTCATCGTGCAGTCGACATTCAAAGTTCTTGAGCGAAAACCCGACGACGACACGAAAGGTGCAGAAATGCTGCGAACCCTCGACCTCTGGTGGGAGTCGAACCCACGACCTATAGTTGGAGTCCAACCCACGACCTATGGTCGGAATCCAACGCCAGACCTCTGGTGTTAATGAAGGCGAGTTAAGGCACAGTTAATTAGGATAAAGTTAATTAAGGCTCTCGAACACACGACCTTTGGAGGGATGACTATGCGAATTAAGAGGATGAGCAAGCGAAATAAGAGGCAGACTAAACGAATTAAGGGGGATATGTACTTCATGTGTCCACGTTTAATACATCCGCACATGGGCTTTCGCCTTCCAGTCGTCTCAGGGATAACATGAGACCCTGGGAATCTCTTGCTCCGTCGAGAACACCCACGTGACAAAAAAGTTTCTAACGCGTCGTGGTTCCACAAAACGTCACAAGATGACGCTATCAGCCGTCATTGTGAGACTGTCGTGCACACCTCCGGTAATTCGGTGATCCGTAAAACAGCAACACATTTGCGTATAAGCTAAAGCTTTCAAATATCTTTATTGGAGAGTTTAGTTTGTCCGTAAACATACTGCCCCTGAAGAAAATTATTACCGAGGAGGCGTACGGCTGCAGCAGTGACGCCGGTATACCGCGCGAACTACTTTCCGCGGCTACGATAGGAAAGCTACGGAGGCGGACCTTCTGTACATGTGTTACCGCGCCAAGTAGTCCGTCAGCCTTTGACAGTGCTTTTGGTTGCTCGCAGAAGAGGCTGAATCGACGCCGCTTCCACGTGCGACGGTTTCGAGTCTGCCCAGACGCGGAAGGGAAAAGCCACAAAATAAGTGAACTTTTACAGTCAGACGTGTGCTTTGACTGATTTAACCGTTGCTAATAAGGTGTTTACATTCAGAGGTGTGCTTTGACTTATTTCACCGTTGCTAATAAGGTCTTTATGTTTCCTCTCCCCCAGCTTAAGCTACCGTGAATGAAAACGCGGGACTCTTTTCAGAAGCGCTCTCACTTTTGCGCACTTTGCCTCCGTATAGCTTTCCCTTCATTGCCACAGAAAGTTGTCCGCGAGTACAGTGACGTCTTGTTGCGAGAGAGGACGAAATGCTAATATATTGTTGTAGTGACCCACCATATTTTACTTAACCACCGGCGTAAACCTTCAGTAGCGACGTCATAATTAACGTGCATCCCGGTTATGGTTTTCTGTCGACGAGACGCTCACACGACATGAAAACGCTTTAACGGATGGTAGTTGGACAACCCAGCATTTAGTAAATGGTAATATGTTTACACAGAAACTGGGCACCTTATTTGAATAAGAAAATAGAGAGAGAGAGAGAGAGAGAGAGAATGCTTATTTCAAGCAGTACTTGAGGAAAAGACTTTGGGTGCTTGGGTGCTAAAGGGCTGAAGAGCCTCATCGGTGCTTGACCATCACACGCTTTCTTAAGTTCACCTCCAAGAACAATAGTTTGCCACAAAAAGGACATTGCCTCAAGTGTCCCTCTCTCAAGATTTAGAATGCCTGTTTCACGTAGTCCTTGAGAAAAAGACTTTGGGTGCCTGGGTGCTAAAGGGCTGAAGAGCCTCATCGGTGCTTGACCATCACACGCTTTCTTAAGTTCACCTCCAAGAACAATGGGTTGCCACAAGAAGGACATTGCCTCAACTGTCCCTCTCTCAAGATTTAGAATGCCTATTTCACGTAGTCCTTGAGGAAAAGACTTTGGGTGCTTGCGTGCTAAAGGGCTGAAGAGCCTCATCGGATCTTGACCATCACACGCTTTCTTAAGTTCACCTCCAAGAACAATGGTTTGCCACAAGAAGGTCATTGCCTCAACTGTCCCTCTCTCAAGATTTATGCAACGTATTAGCTGAAACGATCGTTATTCCTCTCGCCACCGAATATTGCGAAGCAAGTGTTCCGGAACCGTTACGCCAGTTCTGGCTCAGCAGGAAACGCAAAATAAGATTAAAAAAAAACAAGCACTGTCGTTATGCAACAAAGAACAGATGAAAACACGCCGCCCCGCATGCGTAAGCGCACGAAGTCCGAGAAAAAGAGAAAGCAGGGGCTGTAGGAATAGAAAAGTACACACGCATAATGCCACGTGTAACGTGCAGAGGAGCGGGACTATGTAACACGTTCGTGCCCAGTCGCGTCTCCGAAGTCGAGTGTTCGTGGCACGTTTCTTTCCGAACCAGCTGGACGAGAGTGGAAGCTTGCAGCGGGAACGTGTGATGCGCTCCACAAACAAACAAACAAACAAACAAACAAACAAACAAACAAACAAACAAACAAACAAACAAACAAACAAACACCTCCTTTATTTCTTGTCTGGGCTTCTTTTGTGCGTGCGTTGGTTTGAAGCTAGATAGAAACTATTTGTCTGATTTTAAACTTCCTTTCATTCGCCAGCACATAGTGCTGCTGTCCGTCTTCTTTTTAGTGTGTTCCGATTTGCCCCGCTCCCGTTCAAGAAAAAATATTAACATAAGAATTAAAGTAATTAGATGCTGGTGTTTTTCGCGCCAAAACCACCATAATATGAGGTACGCCGTAGTGGGGGACTCACACACACCTGGGGTTCCTTACACAACATGCACGGTACACAGGCGCTCTTGCATTTCGCTCCGACGAAAGTGCCGCCACCGCGGCCAGGATTCGAACCCGTGCGCGGCCTCGGGCGCGGCGATCGAAGCCACTACGCCGCCGTGGCGGTGAAAAATAAGAATCGAATCTACACCAACTAGCCCGAATTTCAGTTTCTTTTTTTCTTCGCTACAGAAGCGCGACCTTGGCAGCAGATCCGAAGGCTGAACAGCAGTGATCTCCGAAAGGTTTCCTTTTTCTTTGACGCGACCATCATCGCCACGATCTACGTACGGCTTACGGGAGCGCAAGGGCGCGCTCGGCGGCCTTGGCATAGGGATCGTGACGGATGCAGACAGAACAAGGACCCGAAAAAAATTCGCGCGTATATTCGCCGCATATACGTCCCAGGCCATTGTGCTCCCTGCGTGATGGGGTTTGCTCGTTTTCGGTCTTGTATGCTGCAAGCGTATCACGAAGTTCTCCCGTCTGCGAGCACCATTCTTTGTTATTTTTGGCAGGCGTATCACAAAAGAAGGGCTCATTATAGACTAACGCGAAACTTTTCGTGCTTTCGGAGTCGGCCTAAGCTAGGCTACTTATTTGTTTCACCTAGAAACGTTGAACAGAACAAGCCGGGAACAGCGTGGAATGAAGTCTGTACATAGCAAAAAAAAAAAATGCATTCTCGCGCATAAGTCGCTCGTCATCGAATGCCGGCCGCGTCGACCGCATTTCAATGGGGGGCGAAAGGCAAAGAACGCCCGTGTACCCGGCATTGGCCCCACGTTAAGGTTCCCCGGGTGGTCAAAATTAATCCGGAGTCCCCCGCTAACGCAGCATTCGTAATCAGATCATGAATTTGGCACGCAAAACCCCAGAATTCATTTAGTTCTCGCGCTCAAACCTACATGTCGCCCACCCTGACGGGACGTATCATCCCACGCCTGCGAAATATAAAAAAAGCAGGTATGCTGTCAACCTCGTCGCGCTATCGAGTGTGCATGCAGCCGCAGAAGCTGCGAACGACGCTGCAATTTCTTGGGTAAAGAAGCAGGTCGAAGGGTGTGACCTGGCTGTTACAGCCGGCCAGCTCGCATGCGTAATCCAATTTCGCGCTTTTGTCCCGGCGCTGCCAGAGGGCGCTGTTATTCGGTTCAGCCACCGCTCCCGTGTTCCACTTACTTTCGTCTGCACCTGTACATACAGAGTGCGCAATTTACTCGAGGAGACAGCTTCGGAGCGTCGTGCAGAAACTAACACTTTTGCTCTATCCGTCTCGTCGAGATGAAAAGGATATTTTAGAAGGAACCTTACGAGGAGGCGTGACGTATACGTCAGGCACTCGCCCTTTGCAAGGCAACCTCCTCTGACGCAGCTATCTCGCTGCTTTCTCTGGGCGAATCATGGGAAATGCACACAAGTTGAATGCTGGAAACAGCAGGCCATATGTACGTGATTTGGTTTTGGAGCATGCCGCTGGCCGTCACAGAGTCCCCCCCCCCCCCCTTCCTCCCGACAGTTGACGCCGTATTCTGGAGCCCTTGGCGCTAGCCGTCTGCTCCCAACGTTATATATATATATATATATATATATATATATATATATATATATATATATATATATATATATATATATATATATATATATATATATATATATATATATATATATATATATATAACTGCCCATAGACGCAGCAGACGGTTAGCAGACGGACCCAGTGCAGCAGCGCGGGAGTGCCTAACGCTTGCCATAGCGTGGTGCTGGGGGGCCTTTACCGTGGGGTTCCTCCTTTTATGACTGATCTTCAAGATTGTCAAGTGACAGACCCTCCTACTATTTTTATTTTTTGTCTTCTAGACCCATGACCTGCCTATAGGCGCTGATAACTTCGTCTTCATCGATTCCTTTGTCACCGTCCTCGAACTTTTCCAAGGTGTACCAGCTTCCAGAGCGACGTAGGAGACGAAGCCACATGCAGTTCCCAGCTCCCCTACGCGCTGATCGCAGCGACATGGGGACGACCACCCACTCGAATGTGGCAAAATCCTGTTTCCTGGCTGAGACAAAAATCTCAAGGCAAAGTCTCATCGCTTGACAAGAAGAAAGGGGGAAAAAAAGCGCTGCCGCTGATCGGACGTCGGTCAAGCGGGTTAGTTTCTCCAGCAGCTGGAGCTCACCGGGAAAACCCTGAAAAGCCAACGAGAGCACATGCGGAGCAGCTTTAGTCTTTGTAGACAGCTGCGAGGCTTCTCTGTGCGCAAGAACACGGGGGCAGCACTCCTAGAGTAAGGGACTTGCTTGCGACCACACGACCTGCGTGGCCATTCGTGGCTAACTGTGAACTTCTGCTGCCACGTCACCCTCAATGTCGCATCGCAGTATACACTATACCTACTGCGCTGTTATTTATGGGGGGCCGTCGCTGTTTAAATAATAAGCTTCTCCAGTTCCATAATCCTCTCCCTTTGCATTCAAGCGTGATGATTATCTTGGTTTATATGATTTTTTGTCCACCATCGATTGGTCACTTGTTAGAGAAAATCCAATGTCGATGACCAAGCACATCAGTTTAGGTAGCTCATTTGGAGCAGTATTAGGAAATACATACCCCAGTACAGACTTAAACGTTCTAAATAACCCCACCGGTTCTCGTCCGAACTCATAATTGCCCTAAAACATAAAGATCACGCGCACCGAAAAGCTATAATTCCTGTGCTGAATGAGTGGAGAGAATTCCGTTTTTTTTTTCCGGGCTCTGTGTAAACGCCTCTACAAGCGGGATCAAGATTCATATATTGCATTCTTGGAAAAGAGCGCCTCCGACCGGCCGGTGGAATTTTGGAAGTACATCCGTAAGCGCTGTAATATACGTGGAGAGTGTTTTCGCCTGCTCGACTCTAGAGGAGCAGAAGTACAAGCAGTCGCGGATCGTTTTGCTGCCCATTTTTCATCATCACATAAAGCTGCAGGTCTCAACGCTGAAGTTAGTCAGCACCACACGACGGTTCCTATACATCTAGCACCGTGTTATTTGATGAAAAGCTCAGCCACGAATACCTTAAGCGCTTGAAGCCTTCCCTATTCTGCGGCCCCGATGGCATCCCTTCTGCAGTTATAAAAACTTTACGGTCAGTATATCTGCTCCAGTACCGATATCTATATTTAACAACTCTTTCATTACTTCCACTTTCCCTCACATGTGAAAAACTGCTCGCGTTTTTCCTGTATTTAAGTCTGGCTGTAAAACCGATGTCTCGAATTATCGCCGAATTTCTCTTCTCTGTGCCTCGTCTAATATTTTTGAGCTTGCTCGTCACAAGATATTTTCTTTTACTGTGAAGAACTCTCATTCCGAATCAGCATGGGTTCCTCACCGGCTGCTCCACTATAACAAATCTCGCAAGTTTCATGACACAGATCTCCGCACCGGTACTTCAGAGGGGGCAAGTAGACACGGTTTACTGTTACTTGAGCAAAGCCTTTGATGTAACCTGCCACTCACTGCTTCTGATCAAGCTTACACACTGTGATGTTGAATCGTCAGTTGTAATTCTCTTGCACAGTTATTTTCTTAATAGAAAATGTTATGTCAACGTCAGTGGCCAAACTTATTCTTTTGCATTGCAACTAGCGGCGTCCCTCGAGGATCAGTATTAGGACCGCACCTTTTTTTTAATTTTTGTTATTGATGTTCATTGCGCTATTCTGAACTCTTTTTTCTGTCTATATGCCAATGACATCAAAATTTTAAAGTAAATTCGCACTGTTGATGACTGTCGCACCCTGCAGTCGGACCTGCTTTCCTTTTCTAGATGGTTCAAAGATAATAATCTCTCCTGGAATGCAGCTGAGACCAAAGTCAGGACTTTCACACGCAAAAGAGCACACATTTCCTCTTCTTATTCTGTAGATTCTGTACCATAGTGTAAGGTCTGTTAGATCAACGATCTCGGTGTACTTTTTGGTGCAACCTTACACTTTTCTGCTTACACTAGACGCGTTGCTATGCGGGGTATGCGCTTTATTGGCTCCGTTTGCCGACTATCTAGTGAGTTCAAGTCTCCTATACCGTTCCGCAAGTTGTACCCAACCGTCTCTCTTCCTCAGCTCGAACATGTGTCAGTCTTGTGGAATGGCTTTTTCAGATCCAGCAGTGACATTATAGATCGGGCCCAGAAAAAGTTTCTAAGCATATATCATCACTGTTTTGCAAACACTGACATTGGACCTTGTTATATTGCTATAACACTCTTGGATTATTGTCACTGCACTTACTTCGCTCCCGACGTAATGGCGCTGACCTTCTGTCTTTCTTTAAACTCTTTCACGTTCCCCTCTCCTGTCCCGAACTCCTCAGTTGTACCATGCTTCGTATTGCTAGCAAGATCACCAGAGAACATAGGCCTTTTCATGTCCCGGCCTGTAATCAACAACACGCAACCATCCACAGAGTACAGTGCCTTTATAACGCTTAGTTTCATGATCATGACACTTTTCATAACTCGCTGTCATCGTTCCTTCCCGAGCTTTGCCTTGTGTCATAGCTTCACGCATTGTTATACTGCCCTTCTCCTCGTGTTCCTTTTGTATTTACACTACGCTTTGTTTTGTGTACTCTCTTCTTTTTACAATTGTTCTTTTTATTCGTTGTTTTCTTTTATAATTGTATTCTCCTGCAGTGTTCTTGTTTTGGATTTTAACGTATGCGTGCGCCAGCACTCAGACCTTAGGGTTCTTCCTGGGCACGTTAAATAAACATGATTGATTGATTGATTGATTGATTGATTGATTGATTGATTGATTGATTGATTGATTGATTGATTGATTGATTGATTATGTTCGTGTGCGCAAGTACTCAGATCTTAGCCATGTTCCTCGGCTCGGTAAATGACTGATTGATCGATTATTATTACTATTCATCTGAACATATATAAACATCACAGAGAGAGAAAGAGAAGGAAGGCAACGAAATAGAAAAAGAGGAGGAAATAACGCTAGGACAGGTCACAGCACACATAGAATACGAGTACTACAAGGAAACTAACAAACAGGCACGCAGCGCTAACAACTCGCCGAAAGCTGCTATTGTGGAAGCCCTGGGCGCTGTCAACAAGCACCTTGATCCCAACATGCAGACATTATCGAAACCGTATTCACTTAACTGTAGAGACTAAAGTCGAGCTGAAGAGTGTTAAGGAAATTCACTGAATGAAAAATCATGACAATTCTGGAACGAATGTTTCTATTCCTGCCCGAGATACCGCTACTCTTCGTAGAGCCGTTTAAGTCCTCAAATAGCTTGCGAACCATGTAAATGCCGAAGTTCCGAAACACACCCGCATGCAAACCGAACAGTTGTGATGATATACTTTATTTCATAGTTTTCTTTACTTGGAACTACCTCACGTTATCACTGTATTGCCAAATTACCTCTGGTACATCATAAACTGCACTTAACTTTCGTGTGTTCATACGCATTCAACATTAAGCACGCAGATGTGACAATTTTATTATTTGTTAATATGTTCTTCTGTGTTGGTTCAAGAATCAGAATCAAATTTTGTTACTATGTATAAAGTTATTATAGAATCCAATGTACAGGAGGAGGTCACACAGTCAGAGACTGAACTGGGACCTCCTGTAGGGGATATGCATGAAAAAAAAAGAGATGTTATTGCAAGGACAGCGCAAAAAAAAAATAAAATAAATATAAAAACAAATTAGAAAGCGAAATTATAAAAACACTCATAGTAGAACACGACATAAAACAAGTATACGACCAGCTTAACAAGCAACACATAGAAATATGAAGAAATTGAACAGAAAATCAAATGTTTAAACAGTTTCATACGTGATTATCAAACATGATATAATGAACTGCAGCACTTGCCAATGCAAATGCAAATTGATACATTGAGTCGTATGTACGAAAAATGTTATATAGGACTGAATTGGTTCAAAAATAACTTTCTGAAATCTATAATAGATAAGTGTAGCGTCATTAATATATATTTCGACTAGTAATGCTTAAGGTACACAGCCGGTATACTTGAACACTTCTTTGAACACGTGTCCTGCTATACGGTATCGCTCTAGTGATATGCTGTCGTCATTGCGGCTCGAAACGTTCGTGTTCGTCGCCATTTGTTGGAATATCCCTTTCTCTCTTTTTTTTCTTTCCGAACAGTATTTTGAAAAGAGTTGGAACACCACGCCATCTTCGCGACCTTGCACAGCGGCTACAGAGGAGAATGATCGCCCTGCGATATGACGCATCGCGAACGCCTCCCCCCCTTTCCCCTCTTGCCCTTCATCCTCCTCCTCCTCCTCCTCCTCCTCCAGCCCACGCACTCACTCACTCACTCGCAAGAACGACTCATACACGAACACGCACGTGTGCGACACCACGCACATTTACCTAATTGATCGCGCGCGACGTGGAAACGCTTTGACGAAACAAAATAAAAAGCGGGTTTGGGGGGGGGGGGGAATATAATCTCGCGCACGGATTGTGCTACGCGAAAGGAAAGCGTCAAGCGAGAGAGAGAGAGAGAGAGAGAGAGAGAGAGAGAAACAAAGAAAAAGCAGTCAGTATGGCATCACCATTTTCATTGTCATTTCCCAGAGCCTGGCATAGCAGAGGTGCACGAAACACCTGACCGGAGCTTTTGGGGCGGTATCCGACTGAGCCGGTCTCGAAACGTGACGCGGATCGCTCGCGGAGAGGGAATCGGCGCCGTTGGCTGGGCTCTAATCGTGACGGCCTTGCGAAAGAGAAGTTCTTCGAGGGAGAGAGTTGTTTTGGGGGAGCGGGTGATTCTGTCTGTCTGTAGTTATTTATACATCTAGTATTTTTGCTCTTTTTGACCGGGAGCCAGGGAGCGACGAACACAGGCGGAGGGCGCGCGATTATTCAAGCCCTATTACCCTTCTTTTAATCCGTCGCTCCGAAGGTCAGGGCTGGCGGCCATGTTCGGAGCGAAGGGCTTGGTTGGCTCAGCTGCTCGTCGTGTGGCTCGTCTTCCGTGTATAATTATCGGTGCTTCATATGTGAGCGTCGACGCTCACGGAACACCGGCTGGCAGCTGTGATTCCGTCGGTGCACCACGGAGTTGAATTGCGTGGTTGTCTTCGTTTATTTAGCACACCTATTGCAGCGTCAGGGCTACAGTAATTACAATGCTCAATTACAGTCGCAACACATTGCAATCTAACGCTTTTTCTCCGGCTAAGAGCGAATTCGTGAAGTGGCTGATGGTTGCTCTGAACCTGTGCTTGCTCTGAACTTCTACCACGCCCCGGGGAAGGGGAACGGCGAAGGGAAAGAGTAATCTCGATGGTGAAGAAGAATGTTGCACGTGGGTCCCCGATGGATGTACGTATCACTGGTTTTAGGGTGAAGTCTGAATGTCTTCTCAAATGTTGTGGCAGATCATGATATCGGTACTCAGCCAAAGTCTGTACTTTAGCCAGAGACAGACAGACAGACAGACAGACAGACAATGAACTTTTATTGAGATCCTGAGGGACTAGCCGGCGGAGACCCGTTGGGGCCCCCGGTTCGCCGCCGGCTGCTCCCATGTCGGAATCGGGAGGCTTTTATTTTCCAATTATTCTTTCGCTTACAATAACAGAGAGAAAAGCACGTACTTGAACAGTGAGCAGACTTCAACTATCGGGTCTCTCCTTCAGAGGTAAATGGCGGGCAAACGCTGGCTACGCCTCCGCTGGTAAGAAGCTACGGGAGCTGCGACTTCGGGATTTTCAAAATGCGTAAGCATTCTCAGGCGACTCACTCGGGAAATCTGTCCGTCGGTCTGTCTGTCCGTAACGCGTAAAACGATGCGCTTTATGAAAAAAAAATACCGAATGAATTAGAAAGGAAAAATGTTAGCGGTGTTGGGTTTCGACTCCGTGCTCAGAAGCCAGGAGTGTCTTACCCATAGGGCTAAACACCCACTTTTCTTTTCTTTATTTCCAGACAATCGGCAAATACATCAACGCATACTGGTGCCACCCATTTGACAATATTCACTTTCCCACCGCTGCGCTTGGAGCTTGCGGTTGAGATGACAAAACTTTCATTCTGGCGAGGCCATCCATCAATGACAACAGTTCATCGTCATACGCTAACTTCTGAAACACTTCTCGTAGTTTACTCATATTTCCAGCAAAGCAAAAGTTTACTGTTCTCACATTTGTATCACAATTCCTTACAGCGGTTTCTTCAAATACTGTGAAGACCGAGAAGAAAGAACATGTCATAAGGTACACTGTCTTGCACTGTGGCTAGGTAACGAATACCACGCGGTGTTAACGGCAATTCTTTTTTAAAACACCCACGCTCGCCGCAGTTGAATAGGTCTTAACTATATGAATGCGTTGCACCAGCGGTACAAAGCAAATGTCAAAGGAGAAGAGTTTCTGCGAAGGCTTTGTTGAAGGGTTTGGTGGTTGTGGAATAGCATTGTGGACATCAGCCATCAGTAAAATTGCGGCATTGCCAAAATTTTATGTCAAACACGCCACATCCCCGGTGCGTTTCGGTGGTCGCAGGATGTGCTTTCAGTCGGGGCGTTCCTTCAACGACGATAATGCCACCGATCTCTGAGGACTCATACGCTTCGCGTCGTGCAACACAGAGAGATAAGCAGTCAGTGAGTTGATAAGGATGATTAGGAGCGATGAGCGCGTAACACGGGTCTCGATCACGGTTGATAGTGTTTCGACGCGAATGAATAAGATGCTAAAGAGCAATAAGGGAGCTTATAATGGTCGGAGAAATTCTGATGAGGTTGACATTTCTCTCTTTCTCTTTTTATCACTTCCTTGGTATGTGAACATGTCCACCACGAAGCGTAGGTTTTAAGCCACATGTTTCGACGTCGTGAATAATTGCAGGGAACACAGTCGCAGCAGGATGGCGCTGTGCACTTCTGCTTTCCCAGACCCCGATCTGTGTATATGCAGCCACCGTCAAATTTAGTACGAACGTAAAAGACACATTTTTTAGAGGTTTAACATGAGCAACTAATGTTTGTAAGGTGCAAACATCAAGTTATTTGGAAAGAATATGCCTTAAAATGTGCCCCCTCCCTCCCCCCCCCCCCCCCTAGTAGAATAAGGGGCTCAAGTTATTCGAGAAATCCATGACTGCAGCTGTATGTATAGGGCCAGCGGAGTTCTTTTTGCGAATGGTATTTGCGTAGCATAATACTCACCGGAATAATTATGTGTGTAAGCCGGCTTTCGGAAAAAAAGAAAAATTTCTTTCCGAGACAAATTAAAACAGGTTCCCCTTGACACTCCATTAACAGCTTATTGCTCCCTCATCGGACCTAAGCTTCAGAGCGAGAGAGAGAGGGAGAGAGAGAAATAGATCAGAAGGGAAAGCTGAAATGTGCATGTATTGTATGGGATCCTTACACCAAAACTAACACTGACGGCTTGGAAATGTTACCCGCAAGACGATAAGGTTTTTTTTCCCCCACAAAATACCGCTCAACTGACTCCCCAACCAGCGTAGTGAGTTTTGTGTTGTCTTCCGCTGTCCCCGTCTTTATTTGCGGTCAAAATGATATGTAGTGACTACACGTAACGTTCAAATATAGCAGTTATGAAAAAACATTCAAATATATCAGTTATGAAAAAACATTCAAATATAGCAGTTATGAAAAAAACTAAAGGTACTTTTCTCGTTGAAAAGCAATAATTTCTCTCTTATTCCAGATCATTATGTTGAGCAACTCGTAGCACTCCGAACAAGGCATCGACATCTTTAGCGCCTAATCTCCCCAGAACTTTGGCAAATGTACTTTTTTTATGCGTGTGTTGTAACGGACTGAGAAATATTCAGTGCAGCACATCCATGTGATATTGATGATATTGAGCAAATATGTGGGTCAATTTGTTTTGGGTTATTACGCGTATGTTGTTTTTACCCACATAAGGTGGTGGCGTATTTGCAGAGTTTCTCGTTAAAGCTTTATTTTCTTGGCCAGGTCTTATTTCCCCTTGATGAATTGTTTCATTATTCAAGCGTATATATATATATATATATATATATATATATATATATATATATATATATATATATATATATATATATATATAAACTTAAGCCTGCAGTGAAGCGCTACGCCCACGCCCTCATAATTAACCGCCAGTCACTGTTCCTTCGCCAGGCTGCAAATATTTCTGACTTCAAACTTTTTGTGTTACCCAAATAAGGCGGTAACTGCAAAAATAAAATTATTAGGGCGTAATATTATACCCTTTCCCTCGCCTATTATAGCGGAATGGCGAATGCTTAATTCTTTATTGAACTGAAATAACATGCTTGCTTCGCTAAAACTATTTGTTGTGAAGTTTCACTTCAGTTGGCAGTGAAGTTTCATGAGTAAAACGGGTTCAGCAGTGAAATGAACTGCCCCACATACTTTTGAAGAGTGATATGCTCAGACTCCGTACATTTTGCCCATGTCTGTTGCACACCTCATTGCTTCCACCGATGAAAAGACTCGTCAAGAACAGCGGACGCTCCGGAGGTATCAAGTACGACGCCATTTTGAAAAAGGCTGCATGACGACGACTTTGTTTGCTTCTGTGATTGGCCGGCGGAGTAACAGAACTACGCGCGGTCCATGTGCCTTTGTTGCCAACTTCTGCTTTTTTTTTAAAGTTCTATTCTACTGAAGTGATCTTTATTTTACACTTTCGCTTCTTTACTTGTTCTTGGCAGTGTTCTTCCTGCGCTTCTTTCCTGCGCGAGTCCATTAGACGTGGTTCTTTGTGTGCCGTGTAAAGAAAAGGTGTATCGCACAGGCGCACCTGTAAAATACACCTTATTTGATTTCCCTTTTGCGGGTTGGCGCGTTTTTATGGCGAATGGTGGGCGTTATTCACATTTGTACTAATAAAGGTACCCCCATCATTTGCATAGAATAGTTGCCTTGGGTTGGGCTTCCCCCGAAAAAAAATCCTGGGGACGTGCCTGCATAGTATGACAAGAGTGCTTGACGAACATAAATGATCGGTCATGACATGAATAACATGACATGTGCGTCATGTAGGTCATGAAACGGTCGCCTCCGTCTTGGTGCTCTCATGCTCGTTTCGTTAACATGGTAGGTACACAAATTGGCATAGTAGGACAAGAGTTTACGACGAACATAAATGATCGGTCATGACATGAATATCATGACAAGTGTGTCAGGTAGGTCATGAAACACTTGTCTACGTCTTGGTGCTCTCATGGTCGTTTCGTTACTTTGGTATGTACCAAAATTGGCACAGTATGACAAGAGTGTATGAAGAACATAAATTATCGGTCATGACATGAATATCGTGACAAGTCTGTCAGGTAGGTCATGAAACAGTCGTCTACGTCTCGGTGCTCTCATGGTCGTTTCATTACCTTGGTATGTACCAAAATTGGCACAGTATGACAAGAGTGTATGAAGAACATAAATGATCGGTCATGGCATGAATATCATGACATGCGTGTCATATAGGTCATGAAACAGTCGCCTACGTCTTGGTGCTCTCATGGTGATTTCATTAACTTGGTAGGCTCCCCGCACACTGCTACGCATAACATCGATTCCCACAGGGCATGGGATCTGCCTGCTTTTTCTTTCATTCGCTTCCTTTCTTTCTTTGCTGCGCAGCGCACTTACAGCGGTGGCGTCGCCCCTTCCGCATTGGATTATTACTAACTGTGAGTGGCGCAAATCGGACTGCGAGGAGGCATTGGTGCGCGCGACCGTGACTCTCTTGCTGGGATCCGAGCAATCAATCCTCGAGAGGGAGGGCTCGCGCTCTTTGGTTTGGAATTTCAGCTGTTCTCGGTGGGGTGAGGGGTGGAGGGCAGCGCCGTAATAGTCTTCAGGTATTGCCGTCAGGGCACGAAGTCTACGCTACGCTTGTTTGTTTAAAATTTTCTAACCTGGGGAAGTATTCTGTGAGAGTCCACCTAGTGGACATGTCCATTTCGTCTGCTGCTGAAGTGCTGATTGGCTGTGGCACCTCACTGCTGTGGACGCGCAGACCAGCCTAGCCCAACAGAACTTCAACAGCAGACGAAATGGACATGTCCACTATGTGGACTCTTACAGAATTCCTCGTCTGGTGAAGAGCGTTTAAAAGATAGTAAGGATGGGCACGGCTCTGACACCGGTGACGCTGTCATATTTTTTTAGCCAAGGGAATACATATCTTGCCATAGCGGACCTGACACGTCTACATATCGCTGGTTGAGGTACAACATTTGAAAGCGAGCCGGCGTCTTGCACCTCGTATGGCAGGGGTAAGACTATAACCAGCGCCGACACAAGGTAATAAGCATGCAGTCTATCCGTGGCCTTCCGTCCCGCAAGTTTTCAGCATGAAAGAGGTAAAGAGGAAAGCCGGAGCACAGTAAGGGGATCCTGGAGTGTCGTGAAATGTTTCAGCGAAACGCCTCTGTTCCCGCAGTTTTAACTTACGCCATGCTTCTTCCCCTCTCCCTACCAATTTTCCCCAGAACATCACTACTGAGAGGGCCGGCCATACCCGTTTATTACAACAGAAACATTTGCGACAACCCGGGAGAGTATAGTAGAGAAAGTGAGCTTCGATTTAGAAATGGCGTTGTGGAAGCACATGCCATTTCTATTGCACCTGCTTCTATTTGTGCGGCTAAAAGCCAGCGCCTAGCTATTAAGCGCTTTTTTTTTTGTTTAAGAAGTAATATATAGGCCTCCTACTATTTGACTATTTGACGGTAACCAGTTTCCAAGGCTTACGAGTGTAATACTAACACGTCGAAGCGATACGTTGAAAACCATTCTAATGGGGCTGTTACTGCTAAAATTAGGGGAAGATGGGGAAAATTAGGGGAAATGAGATAGCATAACTGAGCCGCACTTGCACGCAATGCATGGATGAAAGCTTCCAGAAAATCTGCTCAGCCGGGACAGAAAGCCGTTGTTCTATCTTTTCGGTTTCATTACGGAGTGAAAAGAAAAAGAAAAAAGAAAAACGAGTAACGTTCCCGTTCAGTTCGGCTTCAAGCAAAAATACGTTTTTCTTTTTTGCGGTTTTCGGTTCCGTTCCGGTTCGATGCCCTCGGACTGTTCTGAAACTCCCTTTAATATAGCGACAAAGTAGGTCCATCTTGCCTAAGAACTCCCCTGCAAAAACGTCACATTGCTAAGCTTATATTTTTGATTTACAAAATTTGCATACTCCCCCCTTTTCCTCTTTCTCATCAAGCTATTAAAAAACACTGTATTTCATTCAGGATCACCGGGAGGCAGGCGTAATATTTGTTCAACCGGCCCACAATATAGTTTTGCCAAACGCAGCTCATAATAATAGTTAAGGGCGCATATTTGCTTTAACTCTTTATGGTGTTTCAGAGACAATACGGATATTGCATGAATCCTTTTCATGTGCGAAAAAAAATATTATATAGCCATCGACAGATTTGTTAGCGCTGGTACTCGGTTATTCACTACTGGGCCATGACAATGACAGGCCGAGCAATAATACCGAGTTAAAGAAGTGCCTTAGGCAGCATTCATATATCTTCATCAACATCGGTCAGTTAACTTTTATCCACGTTGTAATGCACTGCAAGACTAACGAAGATAACGAGATCTGTGCCCCTCATATATATGGCACATTTATCAGCGCACTTTAGCACTGAGCAGAAAAAAGATTAGCTCAACCGGGGACAATCGAAGACCACAGCGTTCGCTTCCAAGTCATAGCCTGCGCAGACGTTGGCTCCTAATTAGCACGCAAAGTATACTTTGTGAGGGAGCTTGCTCAAACGGTGTAGTGCAAAACCATAGAGTCGCGCAAAACTATGGATCGAATAGCAAATCTTATCCCTGCGTGTGGCCTTTTGACGCCGATGATCGCGGTGAAGGCGTTTACCGTCTGAAAGCAACAAAATAAAATCCTTTTTTTTTTCTGAAGATGCAAGAGGTTTTAGCCAAAGTGATGTGAAAGACGTCGTACTGGAGGGCTCCACTACGTCTGACTTGATCCACCTGGGGTTCCGTAACGTGCATGCGATACTCGGTGACGCCTACACACATCACACATGCACGGCAATTCAAATAAAAACTTCAACAAGCCCGTAAATATTTTAAAATTGTGCAACAAACAAAGGTTTCATGCGCGGCGCTTCAGTCGGTCTAGCTTTACTGACAACCACCTTTTACACGACGTCAATCGTCGTTACCAAGTTCAATGTCGCTGAACAATCCATTCAATGCACAACAATCGTAGAGAAACTTCAGACGCATATCGCGTGAAAACGATCCTTTCGCCAGCAAATTGGTCAAAGCAAGAGCGCTTGCGAGCTAACGCCATCCATTTTTGTCATCGAACAACGGCTTAACAAGCGCGCCAGTTACCATCTGTAACAACCGGAGACGCGCAGCGACTTAAGTAGCGACTCCGTTAGCGCGCTTTCCGGAAATGCCTACCTACACCGCACGCCAGCGCCTTTCGATGATTACGCAAGCAGGCCACAAACGGCTACGTCACGCCCTCAAGACGCGGCAAATATTCGAACCACGGCAGCGGCGGCCACCTGAAGGTTCGATACGAACGTCGTGATTCGGGCGCAATGAAAGCAAAACACACAGTGAGACCGCAGCACGCGGTCTGACACAAGGGCAGTGGCGCACCTGCCCCCAACGAACGAGGCGAAATCGATGAAAGATTAAAAGAAAGAAAAAAGGGCAAGCCACAGGCCGGTTCAAGTGGGATCGCAATTTGGCAGCCTTTTCCGTCGTCGGATCACGCTCCCGTACTCTTCATCGTGGGCAGGCAAGGTCGCCCGGTTAGAGGCCGCGCCGCGGCGTTCCAAAACGGGCAGGTGCCACACGCCAACCGGCCGACGCGGAAGTTACGGAACCCATAGTGCAGCAAATAAGCAGCGTGGCCATGTATGAAACGATGCAAGTGGCTAGATGGCGTTCACGCTGCAGCCTGTCGGAGTATTTCGCTCATAAAGCTGGCCAAAGCGACTGTCCAGCCACGTTGTTTATCTCGTTTAGAAAATCAGGGAATTTTACTCCCGGTTTAGGCAAATGACGCACCGTTGTCGTACAAAGGGAGCGAAATAAGTGAAAGACCAGTATGTGGCGCTACGTAGCGTCGTGTACTGGCGGCGGTTCTTGTTGAAGCGCACGCTTGCTGCGCTATCCCTTTAGGCCTTCACAACGGCGGCTTTCGCCTTGAGCAGACGACGCTGAGAAAGTGAAACCAGAGCTTAGGCAAAGAGCTGGGAGATGGCGCTAACTAACAACCTTGTGCCACCGTTGAGTAAAGTTTGAACACGAAAGAAAAACTTGCTTCATTCACCGCCTTGCAGGGAAGCTGCAAAGCCAGACGCAAGCAGTCGTTTCGCGTGCAATGTTTTGCCCACTTTGACGTCCTACTTGCCGCATTTTGCTGAGGAAGAATTACAATGAGACCTACATTTTGGGAACTTAGTGAAAGCGGAGTGCGCGGTCCGTTTTCCCGCTCTTTTTTTTTCTTCCATACTCTCCCTTCTGTCGTGACGTCATGTTGTCGTCACGGGCGTAGGCGGAGGATGAGGAGGTGGGGAGAGCGCGCGCCGCCGTTTATGGTGAAGTGTTGCATGCGCAGTTTTTATTCAGCCTGTCCCAACGGGGCGTGGAAGCGGCGCCGGCGGCGAAAGCGCGCATGCGTGGGGGGATCGGCGCCTGTGCACGGATGGCTGCTGGCCGTTCGCTCGCTGTGGTGGCGGGGAAGCGGCGCTTGCGGCGGCAGCGGTTCTCGGCCGACGCATTTGGGAGACCGTGCGCGGCAGACTACGCGAGCACCGGCGACCGCTACGGGATGGTCTAGCCTAGCGCCTGCGCGCGTTGCGAAGTTTGTCTGGGCCTGTGCGCGAGCGTCGAAGAGAAATTTCGATCGACTACGACCGTGCGAGCGCGCGTTTTTTCGTCTGCGAGGCTGTTGGGGCGCCCGAAAAGCGTCGTCTGCACACACCTGTTGCCAGGTGCCGGAGGGCGCGATCGTTCTTTTGCGCGGAGGAGTGCGCGAGATTGCGCGGGACGCTGTGTGGTGCTTCCGTCTGCCAGCCACCGTGCGGAAGGATTGTGTCGTCTGGAACTTCTCTCAGGAGTTTTTCTGTCGTCTGCATCGGAGGAACAGCGTTTTGACTAGCTTATTTTTGGGCACCCTTTTTTTCTTCTTCATCAAAAGTGAAACATTTGGAGCACAGTTTGTAGTGTTGGAAAGTCGGTGAACGTAGCGCACATATATGATTGAAAGCTGTGGGAAAGGCCTTCCATGAGACATTGAAACAATTTCGTCCAGCATCCAGTGACGTTACGAAAAGACTGACTGAGAGCGGTTGACTGAAACGACAACTTCTACCTCCTCCGGACTTCACGACAGCGGGCTACAGCTGCGTCGTCGCTGAATCGGAATCAAGCTCATTCTACCCTGTAAGTGGCGCACGTTGAATAGTTACACGTCATATCTCACTCTCGCGCGGTTGTCACCAAACTCACTCCGCGTAGGGTGTGGTAATCCCTGCGATTACGTACGTCGGTTTCTCTCATGACGAAGAAGTGTTGGCGTAACATTTAAGATACCGCGCTAACATAAAAGATCACCCCTAGTGACGGCCGGAGGCACGCCTATAAAAAGCAGAAGAAATCTTTTAAGTTGCCTGGAGAACGTCACCCGCGATAGGCGGCTGCAGACGGCATTTAGGGAAAACAAAGGACGCCAAACGCACGAATACAAATAAAAAAGGAAATACGACCCAAAGAAAGAAACTTGCACTCACGATGCGTACAGCTGTCGCACGGAAAGATTGTTGTTCAGGTGACGTCGGCTTCCAACAAACGACTTCTGCTTCCTTGTGCGAGAGGCTTCGCGCGATCGCCGTCTACAGATTTTGCGTCCACCGATCTGTGAAGCATAAACAGCAGCGGTCCAGTATAAGTTTCTTGAGCGCGTGAAATACATGTTGACTTAGTAATCCTTACAGTTGTCCGTGATCACGACGAGTGCTCCGTTGAAACAGTTGCAAGCTGTCACACTTACAGCATAGACTGCATGCCTGTCACGCTTAAAGGAACTATCCGATTCGTATTCCAGCGCTGCTAACGATTTAAGCATTGTGTGAAAGTTTGCGTGCTATAGCTTCATGGGCACACACAACTATACGCATCGATATGGTACACCAGACGCTTTTTGCTTGCGCTATAATAATTTTAAAGAGTGCCTACGGCAGTCGGCGCAATTTTGTTCCTTCAACTGGATTGTTGAAAACGCCGGAAACACTTGCACAATACATCGAAATGCGTTACTGAATAATTTAGAAAATTTCATTCAGTAAAACTTCGCGCTATTACTTACGGCACATATATGGCAATTTACGAATTGCAGCCGGTGAAATTGCAAGGCACATTCACCTGGAACGAAAACTGAGAACGGTACCGGTTGCGCGATATTAAAGGCGCAGTGTTACAATTATTTTTAAACAAACCGCCGTTTTATGTCTTGAAGCGCAAAAATAACTGTGACGCCGATGCATTGCGTTGCAGACTTCGGGAGTGAATATCTTTGAAACTGTAGTGTCATCCTGAAAATTCGTTCTAAGCGAACCCCTTCCCAACTCATCGGCTACGGTTCCTATATTGCAATATGCGCTGTATACTTAGTTCACAACTTTAATAGTTAAATTGTGCCATGTGGCACAGGTAACTTCAAAAAAAATTCTGTATATACCTAAAAAAAACTGGTATATATGTGTTCCGACGATTAAGATGGCGCACGTCAAGCAAACTTCGAGCGGCGGTATCGGCTGTGACTGCGACTGCGACTACGGATGTGTCTTGGCCAGTTGATGTTCCCGACTTGAATTGCCGCGCTACGCACTGTAAAATAATTCACGCCCTTAAATGTGAATGTGTCTACATTTCACACCCTTACATTCATTTTTGGTATAAGAGTGTGATTTATATACATATACACCCTTATTCACTTCTAAGGGCGCAAATCATTTTACATTGCACCCGATGTTTCATGGATCTTTCACATTCTCCACCATGGCCGCGATTGGCGCCAGTCAACACTCCGTAGGTCAGGGTTATAAACACGTGCACACAAATGCCCAAGAAAATTTAACGAAGGAGCAGCCTTAACAGTATAGGTCGAATGGTACAGCAGCATACATGACGCATGCGGAAGCACTTGCCTTTGTCTTGCCTGCCTGTGTGCCTTGTCTTTTGTTTGCGTTAACTTTTTCCTCTCCAGCGGAAGCGCGCATTCGGCTTGTGCGGGTGGCAAGTTGATTCTTCCTTCATTATTAATGTGAAGTTTATCGCAAATTTAGAGCTCATCTACGATGGATTCTATGGTGCAGCATGTTAAACGAATGCCGATTTCCTTCAGTGTTTCATTAAGTTCATTGTCTATATTATTTCTGTTATAAATCGAGCCCACCCCCTACCCCCTTGGTTCTTCTCGCTAATTTCTGTTAACTCAAGGCACAATGGTATATTTCGCTTAGGAGAAGAAGAAAGAAAAGTGAATGGATAACAGAAATCTGCTACGTCAGAGCACAACGCAAATGTGAACTAAGACGCAAACAGCGACAAAGCCCTCAAATTCCACAGTCCCCCTCTGACGTCACAAATTTCGTCAATGACCGACCGCGAGGAGGGTTAAGACTCCATTATGCGTAAGCAAGGACATTTAGCTGGCCGAAACAGTATACTCATACTCAAGTGGGTAGAAAGTTTAAACTCTATGCGGAAGGAAGGGGCTCACATGCAGCAACATTTTACATTATATATATATATATATATATATATATATATATATATCGCAAGATATGGGGCGTCAAGCAATGACGTGTTCGCTGTCATATATATCTCGGCCAAGTCCACCTTCAAGCATCTGTTTTGTCCGCTACTAGTTCATATCTGTCCGCGCAGAAAAAATTCAGAAGACGTTGTAAAGGAGCGACGTGGCAGTATAGACTGATTTAATGTCTGCCCACATGATAGTTAATTTAGGCTCAGCGACGAAGAACGTAGCCGGAATGACTTATAGAATTGTATTTCGCTAGAATAGCAGCTTGGGCTTGTTGGTTTTCCATCCTGCTAGTAACAGCGCAAAATGTAGACAAGGGACGAGACAAGGGCGCTGTTACTAGCAGGACTTATAGAATAACTTAGTAGAACGAACGCATACTTTAGAAGGTCGTTCACTCTGTACTTGAACCTAACACGAGGCTGCAATTAGCAGTTACCTTCTAACTAGAGCTAGAGCTTAACATAAGGTTAGGAAGTTACCAGAACTCGCAGGCGCTATCGTCAGGAATTCGATACCACGGGACGTCAAACAAACGAACACGTACTTATTCATTGACGCATTGAAAGTTCTTATTTCAGTATTAATACTCGCATTCATGTTGAATATAATCATTAGTTCACATATGCTAAAGAACAAGTCAGCTCACAAACAACTTTTCTTAATGTTCTACGTTTGTTGTATTGAGAAACGTTGACGCAAGCAGCGTAGTGATAAGTATCCAACCCCGGACCCGGGAATCGCTCTCGTGGATATTAGTTCGAACAGGGTTTCGCGTGGTCTGTCGTAATTTTGTGTTGCTTTAAGTAAATCTTTGCACCTTAGAAGAGTGGAAACAGTAACACAACGTCTGGAATGCTATAAATTTTACTGATTTCAAAAGATGCCGGTCAATCACCATTGGTTTTGATGACGGTTGGTGTGCTAATGACATATCGTCCGCGCATACGGCCGCCGAAGAAACCACTGACATCTCTCCTTCTGCGGCCAGACGATGAACAAACTGATCAGCGCAGGCACGCTATAGCGTGTACTTTTGAATGCATTTGCTGTGGCCACACGCTGCATTTAGCGTACTCGAGGACGAAAGACAGTCTGTAATAACTGGTTATAACGACTCTCACCATATTTAACCCCCTCCCTGACGTCTTGTTATTATCGGACTGTTATCGCGGAAGTTACCTGCGGGATTTAACGAGTTCTGCATGAAGCAAGCTACGAGGACGAAGCTTGCGACTTCCTTCTTCAGTCATGGCTATGAAAGCCCAGTACGCGTACTTTGTTTTTGTTTTTTTTCCTTCTCCCTTGTAACCTGACAACGAGACAGGAGAAACCGTTATTTCCGGCAATGGGCCTTCGTGAAAGACAAGAACATATCGTGCGTAATGACGCGTTCCTTATCACGCTGTTCAATCGCACTTTTGTGGTCGCGAAACACCGGGTAATATAAAAAGGCGTTATAGACAAGCTGTAATACATAGCATTTGTGCTTTAAGCTTCGGCTCCGTAGCTGCGGGAAGATATACTGCGGTGTCCTGTGCAGGAGGGCTTCGTTATTTTTTTACGACGCCACAACACCGTCCGAGAGAAGGGCTTTAAAGCGCATGGAGTGTATATATACGACGGACGGAAACACAAGCTCTGCGTGCAAGAGACTGCGCCAGAAGGTAATTAAGGCCTACTATGGACAAAAACAAGCGATCGAAACGAAAAAAAAAAAAATGAAAAGAATCATGGACTGGCAGAGCGTGCTTCGTCGGCTCGAACTAGCGACTGCTCCTGACGGGCTAAGAGATGGCTTACAAATATATATGTACACACGTACACTTGGAGGTAAGGTGAGCATTAGAGGGAAGATTAACTGGTCCCGCTTTATCTACGCTTCTACGCCGAGAGAACTCCGGCAAGCTAGGAGTGCGTTTACTGCTATAGCAAGCGCTGGCCTTACTATCAGTTCACTCCCTAACCCGAACAGTCATCATCATCGTCGTCGTCATCATCATCATATTTTTATGTCCGCTGGCAGGAAGAAGGCCTCTCCCCGCGATCTCCAATTACTCCTGTCTCGCGCTATAGGTGATTGAAACTTGCGCCACAAATTTCCTACTTTTGTCACCCCACCTAATTTTCTGCCGGGCTCGAATGCGTTTCCCCTTCCTTGGCACCCATTCTGTAAATCCAATGGTCCGCCGTTTATCTGCCCTACGCATTACATGGCCTGTCCGGCTCCGTTCTTCTTTTCTCTCGATGTCAACAACTAGAATACCGGCTATATCCCTGTTTGCTGTCTGATCCACGCCGCTCTTTTCCCGTCTTTTAACTTTACGCCTAACAATTTTCGTTCCATCACTCTTTTCGCGCTCTTTGACCTCTTCTCGATCTTCCTTGTTAACCTCCAAGTTTCTGCCCCGTATGTTAATTAGCATCGGCAGAACTCAATGATTGTGCACCTTCCTTTTCAACGACAGTGGTGAGTTTCCGGTCAGGATTTGGTAATGCACGCCGCACGCACTACAGCCCATTTTCGTTCTTCAGCAAATTTCCTTCTCATGACCACGGTCTCCTGTGAGTAAGTGAACCAGATAAACGCGATGCTGCACGGAGAGGTTCACTGGCGATCATGAATTCTTGTTCCCTTGCCAGGCTATTGAACGTGATATTCGTCTTCTGAATATTAATCTTCAACTCTACTCTTACACTTTCACGGTGAAGGCGCTCAGTCATTAGTTACAGCACATTGCCCGAGCTAGATACAGTCGAACGCCTTTATAACGAAGTGTTCGGATGCCTCTGAAATAATTCGTTCTACACGTAACTTCGTTGTAAAAGGTCGCGCACCGCATAGCTCACAATAGAACCGGAGCTGAATCATTTCCTTCGTCATATAGGTTATTTTGTTGCAGAGGTGTTCGTTATAGAGGCCTATGGACTGGAGTGGGAAGTCGGGTGCGTGGCAGGCGAGAGGAAGTAACACCGACTACAGTGAACTCTCACTTGATTGAACTTCAAAGGACCGAAGGAAATTGTTCACTTAACTGAAAGTTCACTAAACTGAATATTCACTAGACCAACATAAGACATGGCATACAGAGTCAAAAGTTTGAAAGTGCAATTCATGGAGCAAAAGGCATGGCAACCATAGTGTTAAAAATGTGTGAAATGGAATTTGTACATATCAAAAAATACAAGGTTCATAACAGTTATAATGCTGCCTTTCTCACTTAGAAAAAAAAATCTGTAATCTTCTTCTGCACTTGTACTTTAAAGCACAGGAAGTAACAAAACTGTCCAAAGAGTCAATGTTTTTGTACACTTCTTCTAGCCCAGCTTGCTGTTGAGACACAAAGTCTCTCAATTTTCCAATGTACCCTACAACCTCAGCTAGAGTTATAGGCCTTGAAACTGGCTTGGCAGTTGCCTCTTCGTCTCTTCTTCGTCTTCTTCGAAAGAAAGAGACGACGACTATGCCACGACTAGCCGGTCGGAAAAAAAAAACACACCACGTGGTTTGTGGTGTGACAGAGATCGCCGCTTTGCTCTGGCGGCGTTGTAAGCGTCAGCGATGGTACTTTGTTAATTGCCTCCGAGATTACATTCTTGCTCGTTTTGTGCGGCCGATCTTGGAGGCCATGCCTCGTTGCCTTTTATTTTCCGCGCCGCCGCTTTGCCCCAGGGGCGCTGTAGCGCCAGCGACGTTACATTGCCGCTGGGGCGGCAGTTTGATGAGGGCGGGCATCTGTTCTGATCGTAAAAATAAGCCTTGGTCCTCTGAGCGAGTTGGTTAAACTGAAATATTGACTGTTCCGAAATTCGTTTAAGTGAAACATTTTTGCATAGAATCTATAAGAAAACTGCCGGGGATTTTTAAAAAGTTTGTTATTCTGGAATATTCGATAAACCGACGTTTGTACAACTGAGAGTTTACTGTATTAACTTCAGCGCGCAATGATTGGATAGCGCTCGGAGCCGGTATTGGGCAGGCGCCAATGATCATCGCCGGTTCTCAAGCTCCGTCCAGTTCAGCGCGCACTGAAATTGACAGTCCACTTGGTGGACACTCACACAATGCCCCCCCCCCCCCCCTGGTGATTACACGATCAGTCGCATCTCCCACTCTAGACGTTGATAAATGTCCTTCGGGGTCACATTGAACCGTAAGCGAACATCGTTTGTGACGCATAAACCATCGCCGCTACCCGCAAGGGCCCCCTCTCCAAACTCCTTCACGCGAAACGTCACAGCCGTTCACGATGATTTCCCACTGCGAGACCTCGATTGTGCGAGAGGGACAGTGCTACGTCTATTCGGCGATGCGGCGACGCCGAAACCACGTGAAAAAGGCAAGGGAGCTGGGTCGTCGTAGTATAAGGCCTGGGCGACTGTAATGCGATAGCGTTATTAGGCTCGGGCCGCGTTACAATCCACGCCATTTTTCTTTTAGTTTCGTACAGTGCTTAGTACAGTACAGTACAGTGCTTCTGGCGAAAAGTCTTCGACCAACACTGACCGGGAAGCAACGAGTGTCATTTGATGGATTTCTAACAAAAACAGAGATGGAGGAAGCAGAAGCTTTGCGCGCGGCTCATGATTTCGATACGGTCTTTCTCAGAAAGCTTTGCAGCTGAAGGGGAAAAAAAATTCGTCTTGGAGCATCGATAGAACCCTGGAATGACGCTTTTTGCTTTCTCCTTATCCATCTGCTTAGCAGGCTGTGGAGAGAGAAACAGCGTCTGCCTTTAGCGTTGAACGTGCCTAACCCGCTTTATTTAATTGTCCTGCAGAATAATTTAAGGTTTAACATTAGCTGTATTCCGTAGTGTCTACAAGCGCATTCTCCTGGCCTGCGCAATTTTCGGCGGGCAGTCAAAGAAGCGCTTAACAAATTTATATTGCGCGAAATACTCAAGTACAGCAGTCACCCGAATAGAGCTTCTATGTGACGTAATTCACTGTATCTGCAGTAGACGCCACGTGATGCGTATAGGCGGCATAACCGGTGCACTGTTAAATTTACCCAATGGGTGCCAAGGGGAGGGGGGAGCACAGTCGAGGACGGGACAGAATTAAGTTGTCTGTAGAAATTAAGGAATTTGCAGACTTATAAGATCGAATCATCTGGTGAAAGACTCGGAGCAATATGAGATCGCGTGGAGAGGCCTCCGTCATTCAGTGGACATAATTAGGATGATGATGATGATGATGATGATGATGATGATCTGCAACTGATTATGTTTATTGTGCCGATGGTGACAGCGAGCCACAAAACACCAGCCCTACTCACGAAGCACTGGAATGAGCGTAACGGAAAGTCGGACACACCTAATTCCTACATCGATCGCGCTGCGGACAATGTTACTGCTCCGGCGAAGAATCACAAAGCACGACATTTTCATCCAGAACGCATAAATAGAGCAGTAAGGGCATCTATATATGTTCTCCGTAATCTAAGGGCGAATTAGACGTCATCTCTTAGGTTTCTGTAAAGCACACAGACGTGTCGATGCAAGACCGCGCTATATTCCGGTTTAAGCCACGGAAGCTGGTACAGCAATTTACACGCGGTCTCAGCAGAACGAACGAATGGCATTCAAATTTTTGTGTTCAGAAAAAGAAAAATACCACATAGCATGAAGGCCAGAGCTGTCTCTAAATCGCTTCTAACATTCAAAACGACCCGTACGTTACCTGGCAGAACTGTCCCAGTTGCACGCGGCGTCAATGCAGCTTAATCTTGTACGCTGTTTTCTTGGTTTATGTAATGTTTAAGCCAACAGCATCAAACAAGAGAACTCTGCACATTGCACCTGACCTTTAATGCAGCATTCCTGCTTGAGAGAAGAAAAAAAAAAGACGTGCAGGTCCAACGCAATGTTGGAATGTAAACGACTCGCAGTGTCTTTGAGTTAGTAAGGTAGCAGTAGTATAGCTGATGATACCTCCACGGCCTCGTCGCCTGTGTAGCTGTTGGCTAGGGAGCCTACATGCAAGCGCTGTTTTACGGTGGTGATAATTAGCACCGATATTAACGCGACAGCGTTAAGGAGCTCGTGTCGCAGAAAAGCCGGTGTCGTCGGCGTCGGCGTCCGCGGCGTTGGCCGTGAGCGATAAATCACGGCAGGCACTTCATAAATAAAAAGCAACTTCCAAGATGGGCTGGGTGGGAATCGAACCAGGGTCTCCGGAGTGTGAGACGGAGACGTTACCACTGAGCCACGAGTTCGATGCTTCAAAGCGGTACAAAAGCGCCTCTAGTGAACGCGATGTTGCCTTAGAAAGGAGCTGTTTCTAAGGCTCAGGCGTGCGTCGCTTGCTCAGGCGCACATTTCGTTGTCGCGCCGAACGCTGCGTTGCGCGACGCTCACCGCGTCCGATGCGGGGGGCGTAGTCGCTGCGCCGTAGCCCATTGTCTTTCACCCCTTGGCGGGTCGACGGGAACGCTGTCGCGTTCCACTCTTGAAGGCGAAGCTTAAGCGTCCTCCAATTTTTTTGACCGTTATTTATCGCGAAATTTGGTGAGTAGCCGTCTTGGTCCCCAATCACGCTAGAATTCGTGGCGCATTCCTGCTTTCTTCTTTTTTTTTCTGTCACACTCTCATGTACCCGTGTTGATACGCACGAAGCCTGCTTGCATCTTTAATATAGTGAACGCTTTCTTCCTTTTATTTTAACACGCCAAACATTTTTTTTCCATTGCATGTTGTGAGACATGTATACCGCAACAAGTTATAAGGCACGGTGGCGTGCCCGAGGTAGTATTATCTCACGCCAAGCGTGTAAACTGCATTAAGCATTGTCGTTGCCTTCCACTTGTACGCAATATATGAAGGGTGTTTTTCAAAGTGTGCTGTAATAAAGACTGTGCTTACTAGCCTGTTTAGCTAAAAGGTAGGTGTGCCGTGTAATGCGCTCGGACATGCTATGTGTATCTGTCTGCTGAAGCCAAAATTTATTTAAGAAATTGATTAGTTTCATGTCATCAAGTCTTGCCGGAAATGTGGGCTGTCGGCTGGTCTTTCGCCATCTTGTCTTCCACATCTTATAACTTGTTGAAAATTCAATATGCCAGTCTATGTATACCCTGAAACAGCGCTTGAAAGTAGGCTCCCTACTCTTGGCTGTCTGTGTGGAATAGAGACAAGTTGGTTAAAGGTGCGTGCACAAAGTAGCACGAAAAATGTATAAACGAATTCATTTAAAGCTTCTAGAGGGGGCGACATTCGCGACCGCCGCGCCACCTGTACACAGCACGAGAAATCGGGGACGGAATGCGCCGGGGATACTGTGTTGTCTGATATGTGTAATGCCTTACTTTAGAGCGCAGCCCTTAAGGCCCGTTCACACTACACGAAATATCCGGCGAGCGAAGCGGATTCGGCCGCTTTCGACGCCGAGGAGGGCGGAAAGCGGCGCGGTGAAGGCAATCGGTCCAGGACCCATTCTTGCCGCTTTCGCCGCCGCCGGAAGTTGCGTTTTTGACGCCACAACGCGTCTAATCTCAACATGGCAGCCAGCATGTTAGAGCGACCGGCCTTCTCCGTGGAAATGCTCATCGATACAATTAAGCAGCACCCTATACTGTACGACAAAAGGCACTTGAACTTCAAGGACATTGCCTACAAAGAGCAGCTATGGGACAGGGTCAGGAAAGAATTAGGAGTGAGTGGTAAGTACAACTGCTATTCACGCTTACTTCCGCCGATGCCGGAGCGACAAGAGTTTCTCATTGCCAGTACCTTGCTTTTATGCATATTCTCCATCAAACGTCAGCAAACATTTTTCCCGCGCCGCTGCTTGCTCCTATGCCGTGCATGCTCAGCTCGTGCGCCGTTCGAATGCCTGCGCAGGCATGCACGCGCGACACTGATGGCATGCACCGCGAGAGTAGAGCAGTGTAACAATAGAAACTTTTCTGTGCTACAACGGTGAGCGTAAAGTTTTCTAACGATTCATGCAGTGGCAAGAGATTGTTGGCCTGTCCCAACCTATCCCGTTCCTGCAAGGACGGGCGGACCCACGACAGGTCGTCGCCGCCGCCGCGATCTTGGTTGCTCAGCCCGTCGCAGCTCTTGAAGCATAGCCCTCATTGAGTTGCAGAGGAGAATCGCGACAATTTCTTCCGACATTTCCTCGTCTTCTGAAAAGCTCGCCATCGTGCTGTGCTCAGTATCTCGCAGCTGGAAGCCCAGCAACGGCGCAGTACAAGCAGACGCAACAAAAGCCCGCGAACGAGAGGCACTCACGTGCACTGTCGTCTCGTTCGCGAAGTAGCGAAACCGAAAAAGAAACTGCCGCGAGATATCGCTGTCGTTGCGGAAAAGCGAGAAGCGGCGGCGGATCCGCCGATGCGCGCGTCAACAGATGAGAACACGCTCTCTTTTTTTCCGGTGAGCGAATCCGCTTCGCTCGCCGAATTTTTGTAGTAGTGTGAACAGGCCTTTAGGCCTGCGGCGGCGAGCGGTGGCGGCGTAATCGAGCGAACAAGCATAGCAAAAGATGAAAGACCGAACGCGGAGCGGAAGATGAAACACGCGAGCCGGGAACGGCGCGGACCAATGAGAGCGGCCCCTTCAGTGACGTGCGCGCTGGAATCTGGTGTCATGCGGACCCTCCCGACCGCTCGATGCGTACTCGTATCTGGTCTCAGTTGGACCGCTCGTTTCGTACGAACGTCTGCTCGCGTCAGGTCTCGCTCGCGCTTGTTTGGTCTGCTTGATTTGGTCTCGTTTGCGCTTGTTTTGAGTGTCATGGTTTGCGATTGTCTTGTAATCTGATCGTATGCGCGGCGCGAATCGTGTAGTACTTCCTGGAAGCCACGCGGCAACCGACGATTACACTGGAACCTTCGCCCAGTCGCGTACAAAAGCCGACCCGCTTGACCCGCAGATAAAATTTTCGACGATTGCCGACTCTGCTACATGCCTCTCTCGACTTCTTTGCCTCAATATATCGTGTAATGAAAACACGCGTAGAGCTGCGCTCAAATTTTTCATTATATGTATCGTAATCGTCGGAGAATTGTATTTTTTTAATGGGCGGGGCTTTCAATTATGGGGCTTTACGTGCCAAAACCACTTTCTGATTATGAGGCACGCCGTAGTGGAGGACTCCGGAAATTTCGGCTACCTGGGGTTCTTTAATGTGAACCTAAATCTAAGTACACCGGTGTTTTCGCATTTCGCCCCCATCGAAATGCGGCCGCCGGGGCCGCGATTCGATCCCGCGACCTCGTGCTCAGCAGCCCAACACCATTACCACTGAGCAACCACGGCGGGTTGGGCGGGGCTACGTACAACGTGAGATCTGTTTCGCGAGCAGTTATGAGACTGCAAATCGCGCTTTTCGATGTCGCACGTCGCTCAACGTAGACAAATCCTTGGACGCTTGCAAGGAAAGGACTGTGTGCGTGCAGCATCATTATGCGTCCGCACTTATCCCGTGGGCGTTCCTATAGTTTGGTGGACACTGTGGGCCAGAACAATGTATCGAAAGCGCGCGTATGGTGAACCAGTTTGCTGCATTTCGTAGTTACTCCATTTCATTTCAACGCTCTCTTATCCACCACGCCTAGTGCCCCGTTCTGGCTACGCATACTTGAAAACGAATTAATTTCTGGGATTTTACGTGCCGCCAAACCACGATCTGATCAGGAGACGCCCGCCCGCCTTGAGAATTTTGACCGCGTAGACTTCGTTAACCTGCACGTAGAGCTAAGCACGCCAAGTGCGCTTCCTTATTCGGTGCCCATCGAAATGCGGACGCCGCGGTCGGGATCCGAACCCGTGACCTCCTGCTTATCACTTGAACGCCATAGCCGCATAGAGGGTAGGTCGGTAAATATGGGTACCGTACAAGCCCATAGCATGCGAGGAAAGGAGTGGTACGTATAGTGTACCGTTATAAAATGCACTCCGCGGACTAGATGCCATAGTATAAAAGCTAACAAGCTTACGGTACCGCCGGCTTGAAAAGTGTCGCTCTTCTGCCGCAGGTTGGTGCAATTCCGTGCACTCCCTGTCTGAGAGGAACGCGGAGCTGGCGTCCCTAATTCGGGTTCGTATAGGTTCGTCGTCCGGGTGCAGCAAGCTTTTTGGGCTAATTAAACAACGTGAGCGAGTCAGCGCTATGCAACTGCAAAATGTATCAGAAGAGGCAGACGCTCCGCGGAAGCTGTCGCCTTTGTCTGGGGAAAGCAGTTCGTGCATGTGTATGCCGACCGGGCCTCCTCAAATCACTGTCGCGTCAGATACACGTCCAATTCCTGAAGGACGCCTTTTCTTTATGGACACTGTCACCAATGAAACTGTATCTTCTTCCAAGCGCACAAATGAAAAAAAAGAAAGAGTCGCAGCTCCGGGCGTCCGTCGTCTGACGCAACCGCTAGCAGGTTTCTCTTAAAGGTTACTCAAAAAAATCCAGAATGGCATGGTCCTCTGCGTGCCCCTCAATGTTGTAGTACAGTCGGAAAGCCGTGATGAATGTTGTCGTCACGGCGCCGACAGACCAGGTGCGCATGCGTGCGGAACGTAGTGAAATATGTCTATTATAATTCGTAATCAACTGTCTTTAAACGATATTCTAGTTGACATAAAGAGAAAAGAAAAGATGGAGATGGGCAGGGCCATGTAATGGCGCAGGGTAGATAACCGCTGGACCATTAGAGTCACAGAATGGGTGCCAAGGGAAGCGAAGCGTAGTCTAGGATGGCAGAAAATTAGGTGGGGCGATCAAATGAGGAAATTCGCAGGCACAAGTTGGAATCAGCTATAGCGCAAGACAGAGGTAATTGGAGATCATTGTAGGTAATTGCAGGGAACATAAAAAATACGACGACGATGATGATGATCTTTAGGCCTTCGTTGTTGGCTTCATTGGTTGTCAGAAAAATTGAGCCCCTCGGTCTGGGCCTCCTCGGTTCGCCCAGAACTTCTCGCTCAAGCCTTAAAATCTTGGTATTTCGCAAGGCATCTAAAGCGACACACCGCCTTTATCGACCTGCAACACTTCTGTTGGCCTTGGGCCAAATATTGTTGTACTTGCCATTATTGCAAGGCGAATAGCCGACGACCTAACAACATTAATTCCGCCATCGGCGTTCGTCTTGCAGTACCGCTTCGTGCGTACTCGAAGAGGAGGTAGTGCACATCTTCACATCATATGCGTGGGTCCCGCAACGTCACCGCGTACTGAACGAACCCTTTCTAAGCTACGTAGAAAGTGCCGGGCACGTGATGTACTAAAGCCGCTAACTGTGCTATAAACTTGGAACGTTTATCTACTCGCTTATATTTGACGGAACCGACAGTTTAAAAAAAAGAAAGGCACAGAATTGAAGAGAGACTAAAGATGGCCGCTATTCCTTTTCGCTGTCTATTTAGCCCCGTCTAAAGCTGGTATTGGACCGTAGCCACTACGCTCTATCGACACTTTTCCGTGGCGCTTACGCGTATACGCACTAATGCCTCTTGAAAGCAACGTGTGCATATCTTTCATATCGCTCGTGAGTAATACGTGAAGTCCCGCTGCTTCGGGATCTTACAGCTGCCATTTCACGGCACCGAGAAAAAAAAAAAAAAAGATAAGAACACCTCGTCTCACGGTGCGAACCGAACGCCGCGATATCTCGTTACACGCCTGCAGGACGCGCTTGACCCGGCATGTAGGTAACTATACCGCGACGCCGCGCGCCTTTTCCCGCCACTTTCTCCGGCATCGTTTATGCATACGCGCGACCCGGCCTTGAGAGGGCCAACGAGGACGCTCGCGGCTCCTTGACGAAAGTTCGTTCACTCGACGAGATCTACGACAGCGTCGTCCCTTTCTGCAGACTCCCACGTTACCTTATACCCATGTCTCGGAGTTCTTTCTTCTTTTTTTTTTTTTGCCGCTCAGGACTATACAAAAGCTTTGTACGCGCCATTAAAGACGCATCATGCCGTGTGCAGAGGGAAAAAACGAGAGAGCTCGCGCGAGTGCGACGTGGACACAAGTTTACTTTCCGCTTCGCTGTGTTCCATATAGTGTACATATACACGCGGGAAAACGCAGGTGAACCCATACAGCGAGACACACAGGGGGTGCGCACTTTTCCGCTATCGTATAGAGTCTCTGTGCCCTTAATACTACGCAGCGTTTTGAAAAATTGGCCCTATAGTTGGTTCGCTGGTGTGTTTGACGGACGTTTCTGGCCTCGTAAGAATCGGGAGTTTCAGCCGCGGCCTCGACACTAAGAAATGTGTACACCCTTTGGGGCGTATCTTGTCAACAAAAGATCGCTTATCTATCCGCGTGCCTCTCTTTTCTTTGACGCTGCAGGCCCCGGATACTTCCAGGTCGCCAACGGCGGCGGGCGTATCAGCGCAATATAGATAGCGCTCCTGGCGATAAAGTAATCGCAATGTGGCAAATACAGGAAATGCACGAGAGATATAGATGGAGGACACGGTAGGCCCTCAAAGAGTGTAAATTTCTTTCCTAGTGCATTTAAATGTATCGCAGCGTACGCAATACTGACTCACCGGCAAATGGAATGACAATAACGGCGCCCGCAGCGACACCTTGTGGCACTTCGTTGAAGTACAGTGCGCTGTAAAAGTTCACGGTGCAAAGCCGTTCTCTTCGAAAGAAGAGAGCCGTTACACTTGATTATGTTGTTTGGAACATACTTACACGCAAGTATTTAAGTGCGCATAGTCCTTAGTTGGAATAATAGTTCTGTGTGTTTTAGTTGTGACATGGCACCACTAGATGATGACAGAACCGCTACTTCTCACGTAAGCGTCTGTGGTACTCATTAAATTGTAATACACTTACGGAAGAGCCGGAACACTCGTAAAAATGTTTAATAACTGTGCTGGAAAAGCCAAATTTAACATCGTCACTTTCTCGAAGTCAGCCTGCAACTTAATACATATGGTGGTTGTATGTATTGCGATGTGCGGCAATTACACCGTCCTTACAAGCCGATTCTGTGGCGAAGCAGTCAAGAGACGAACCTTCATCACTTCCAACAATTTTTTGACAGGCGGGTGGTAGCGACTCCTGTCAATTACAAACATCTCTTGTAATGATGGGGCAACCTTTCGAGAGCGAGGTTTTGACATTTGGCTTGTGAGTTTCCTATGTAGTGTTCACATCGCCTCGTTGACGTCTGTAAGACGTAGAGCGTCTTGCTGTATTTGCGGGAATTTGGGGCCGTTTCCTCTTCCAGCGCTATAAAAAAAAAAGTTACTGCAGCAGCATAATTTAGTAACCTAGATTAATTTATTGTTTTCTCTGTTGTGCCTTTAAACGTGAACGAACGGCTTCGCGAACCCGAAACTTCTGGTCGCTGGCGTTAAGTCTCTGAACTACCGAACGTTCACAACTCCACGCTCACTTTTTAAAAGCTGAAAAGGCGGAGCGCGGCCTTCATTTTTTTTTTTTTCGGTCTCCCTGCTTCGAGCAACAAGAACGTGGCAGTCTTGCGACCAGCGACACTCCTTCGCCGATACATACACACGGGCGCTGGCCTGCAGCGCCAGCGCGCGCATGTCGTTATATGGTCTCGCGCGCGACACGGGCGTATCTCTCCTTTTCCACCGTGGCACCGATGGAAAGCCCCCCTGTGCCCACATGCACAGAGAAACGCGCCGCGCGCGCGGCACCGCCCACGAATTTTGAGGTAGAGTAACCTCGTCGAAGGCAAAGCGAAAGCGAGGAACTCAGTCAGCAAAGTGTGGAGAAAGTTGGCCGCTCTCTTCCTCTGGTGTCAATGCTGCGCGCCGTTAGACGCATGAGTGAATGCGTGTTTCAACCGCTGTGCGGCGCCTCCATGCGAGCGTGTGCTTTTTTTTTTTTTTTGTGCCTGTGTGCGTGCGTATGTGTACGAGTGAGTGCGTGTCTGTGTCTGAGTGTATACTTTTGGGAGTGAATGAGAAAGAAAGAAAGGGAATGTATGTGTTGTGTGAGAGAGAGCGAGTGAGTGCGTGTGTGTGTCTGAGTGTACCTTTTTGCGAGTGATTGAGAGAGAAAGAGATAGTGTATGTGTGTGTGTGAGCGAGCGAGTTAGCGCTTGTGTGTTTCTGAGTGTATCTTTTTGCGAGTGAACGAGGGAGTGTGCGTGTGTGTGCATGTTGCAGCGCCACCTAGCCTTGCAGACAGCCACGTGGAGGAGGCCTGGGCCGACCTTGCGCAAAAAGAGGTGACGCGTGGGTGAATGCCGGTCCCACTATTTATACACGCTACTTTATACGCTGCGGCGCTCATTCGGGTCTGCTTGCACGTGCCTGCGCGTGCTACGTGGCGACACGAAGTCGCGCGCTGGCGCTAGCGCTAGCTAACAAGCTCTAGCGAACGAGCAGCACGAAATGTGAATGCGGCCTACATACGGCGACAGCAGGAGCGGCCGATGGCGATGACGATCTCCCGCGCTTACAGGTGTAACGTAGCGCCTCTTGCATGCCTTTAAGCAGCGGCTGCGTTTTTGAGATATCAGAAACCTTCGTTGTCTTGGCCTTCTTACACTCAAGCCATGCTCACAGTGCTGTGTAATATTGGCGAAAGTGCCGGAGGCTCAAGCGCAGATTCATTAGTAACGCAGTGCGAAGGTGATATGAAAAAAAAGGGGGGGGGGAGGGGAGACGACAGTACTACAGTCATGCAAGCATACGTAACGCACATTAATTATGTTCGGTAAGGCGAGAAATACAAATGATATATTTGACAGGCCTTTCTGGTACAAGCGCAGCCGCTTTGTAATGGAAGCGAAGGGCTGATGGTGCAATCAGTATGGTAAATCGTTCGCGTCGGCGGCGTTGAAATCATAATGCCAAAAAGCAGCCCAATTAAAGTAAGTCTAAAAAACTAGGGAAGCGCGTGCTGTCCCTAGATGCCGGTTGCCGTTTCGCGATCGGCGCAAGTGAAAACAAAAAGAAAATGACCTTGGTGTTGCAACGAAACGGGACATAATGAACATGGATATAAGTAGGTGTCACGCCCCCTGAAATTCGTACAAAGATATATATTGCAGTACGTGTAGCAATGGATGTAACGAAGTAATTCTGGCTCCCCTCCAACTTCGTTATAAGGAGGTTTCACTGTACACCGGGGCATACACAAATTCAGGGCCAAAGGAAAGGAATTTTCGGCGTAGCCGTATGGATGAGTCAGTCTGCTCTTCCCGAGATCGACGAGTTACGTTGAAGTTCAACCCTGAAGGCGACGGCAGTCTCTCATAGTCGTAGTGGCACAGTGGGCTCAAAATCTTTTTTCTACTGTTACTGTCGTCGATTAGCCGCTCCAGGTCGCGGTCACTTTGATACGATGAAATTCCGCCGCGTCATGCATGTCATTTCAAAACTATAATGCGCGTCTGACGATTATAGACAGCCAACTGAACCGAGGAAGCTGGGCTGCGCCTTAATGAAATCTAGTGGGGAAAAAAGCTTGCAAAGTGCCGAACCCTACCTAGGCAGGCGCCGGAAGGAAAGCCAATGTAGGCCTAACGTTGGACCAAAGTGGCCCCCGTTGTTCCGACATTGGCGCCGGCTTTCCTTGGGCTTTAGTGTAAAAGCTGTATGTTTACCCGTTCCACATTTCCCCAGGTGACAGAGAACGAGTCACAGCTGACGTATGTATATATACAGCGAATGCAACCTGTACAGGTGCGCCTCGATTTGTTTTATCGCAGATCGCCTGGAGCGTCTGCAGGTGATGAACAGAAGGAAACAAGAATGGTCGTGCCTCCAACGAAAATGCCTTACGTCGCGCGTATCGCGTCAGCGCCACTCATTTCTTGGCACGCGCAACGTAAAGCGATTTGAGTAGGCACTATATAATCATTTCTTGTGTTCAACGCGGTGTTGACTTTCAAAGCGCGGCCTTAAGCTTGTATTTCTTTATGTTGTTTGACGTGCTCCGTACGTACCATTCCATTTCTCACGATACCCATCTGGAGTAGTCTAAAACTGGCGCAGTGCAACATAGAACGGAAAAAACAAGCCGAGCCGGCCAGATACGGGAGCAGAACGCTGTTCCCGTATCTGACCGGTTCGGCTTGTTTCTTCCTTTCTATGTTGCGCTGTGCCAGTTTAAGGATGTAATACCAACTCGCCCAATCCTCAACCCTAGGGAACATCTGGAGTAGCACGCCAGGCGCGTTGACACCTCTCCAGGATTTGTTAAAGAACTCTCTCTCTCTCCGTGTAGGGTCTATGGTCTATGGCGTGCTTCCAGCTACCGCAATTGTTCCAGCCATCTCCGTTCCTGTATATGCCGGGCAGCACGGTCCGTTGCATCAGGGCACATGTTCTCGCTTCATGCCCGCGACGTGTGCTGTTGCCACGGCACCAAGGTCGCAGGCGTCGTGCGTGTACGCTATGAATATGCATCGGCCACGTATATACGGCGCTCTGCCGGGATGCTACGTAAGAAACGCGAACACCACTTCTTGGTCTTCTTTTTTTCTCGCCTTCTGCTCTGGCAGCTCGTTTCGATTGAACACACTCCGCGGGGTTTCCTCGCGGGTGCTGGGTTGTGGAAACCTGCAGACATTGAAGAAGTGTTATTATACGGAGAACGCTGTGGACGCTGGTGCGCGGTTCGTTCTCTGTAACTGACTCCCTGGCACGGTCATGCTATTTCCAAGCATGTGTGTGTCCGTATTTTACCTTTACGTATAGCAGGGGCGCATATATGCGGTACTTTGTCGCCCGATACCGGATATATGTGGGGAACGACAAACACTTCTGAAGTTGCGTTGGGAAATAACAGCTTGGAAGTGTTATTGAGTTTGATCACTCGACCGACAGACAGACAGACAGACGGACAGACAGACAGACAGACAGACAGACAGACAGACAGACAGACAGACAGACAGACAGACAGACAGACAGACAGAGCGAGAGAGAGAGAGAGAGAGAGAGAGATATGCGACTCTATGGAATGTATGAATGGATATACGCTGCGAAGGTCATGAAGGGAGACGGTGGCAGACACATTTTTAATGGTTTATTTCCACCACCATGATAATCATTGAATTACGGCTGCGGAAACGAAAAAAATAAAAAAAGAAGAGACGCATAGAAAAAGAAACTGGTGCGTGACGCTGAACTGCAGAGAAAAGAGCGCAGAATTCATGGCACAGTCGACCAAGTCACTGGAGAGACCATCATGCTATGCGCTAGAGCTCATCTCGCAAACGCGCGCGTGTGCGCCGAATAGTAACAGTCGGTCGGGTGAAAACATAAAAAAAACAAAAAAAAGAGAAAGCGCGCGAAAGAAAGCAAGAAACCGAAAGAATTGAACAAGAACAAAAGAAACAAGCGACATAAAACGGGAGGGGGGGGGGGGAGGGTACGCGCCAGAAGGCGAGCTCTTCTCGTAATGGACGTCGTATACACCTGTACGAGCCCGAGGGAGAGCGCCGTTCCGGCGGCGATATGTACGGCGGCGTGCGTTCGTGGCCGATCCAATTTCTTTATCGCGGCCACATCGCGCGTCACGTGAATGGAAGCGGACGGACGTGACTGGAAGCGGACGTGAATAGGAGTCGGCGGTCGCCGCTGTACACAGGCCGGGAACATCGCGGCGCAAGGTCAGACGCAGAGCGCACAAGAGTTCATTCGGAGAACGAATTGAAGGTCGCGAAGCGCGCTTTTAAATCTCACTCTATTTCGCGGGAGTTCGGCATGTATAGAGGAGAAAGCAGCATGACGTCTGTTAAGTGCGTTTTTTTTTTTCGTTTTTTTTTTTCACGTTGGGTAATACGTAGCGGCGGTATGAGATCTATTTTTCTTTGTTTAGTCCGCTCGTATGTACGCATTCGCCAGTGTGTAATAGTGTACCGTATACTCCGGTGTACAGGCTGCGACGCTGGGGATCCGGAGGCGACAGAGATAGTTGATGACGATATTTCCGACGTTACGCATTGAATAAATCGAATCAGTCTACTGAAGCAAAACGAGTGTATATGGCTCGGCTGGACTTGTCGCCGAAGTGACGATAATTGAGAAACTGCCACCGATAGGCGAAACCCGTGCCCTTAATTGCAAAAGATTACGCGTGAAATTCGATCGCATGCCAACAGAAAGTTTATTGGAAGCTTCAGATAGCAGATGAAAACCCAGCAAATTGTTATAACCAATTTGTCCAGGTGAACATGCCGATCCGCCACCTCGACCTCTTTTTAGAGTATTTCGTTTGCTAGTGAAAATTCTTCCGTAACGGCGTCTGGCAAATGCCTGTCTGAGTTAACAAAACATGTAGCCACTCTCTCTCGTAATGACTTTTGCAATGGACATTATTCAAATCATTTAAGATGGACCTGCGCAGTAACCTATACAACTGCTTGAAGCACCACAACTTTAAAACCGGGCGGCGACGAATAGTCATCTAGCCTACTTTAGCTAATCACGTTTCACTGCATCTATCGCAGTCTAGCATTTTGCCTATCTCTTCTTGGTCTTTTCGTTATTCATTAAAACTCTATATCTAGAGTAACGTGCATATGTCGCTTAAAAGGTTCGAAAAAAAGATTTTGCGTTTACGGCTGCGCTGTTCTTGCTCAAATTTCGCAGAAAGATCGAATGTTTGAGTCTACGTCGTTCAGTCCAATGCTCTGCTCAGTTATTCGCGTGGTCTTTAAGAAAAAAAAAGGCAAATTTGCCTTCGTATATGGGTAAGCCAGCTGCTGCCGCGACGGCCCTAAAGTAAACTTGTGTTGCCGCCTGGTGGCAGCAGCAGAAAACAGCCTTTCAGGGACGGTTTCCGCGCGTTCCAGAGGAACGGGTAACTCCAACGCCTCCTAGATAGCAGGCCTATGCACTCTGCTTTGTGACGTCATGATAGTTGGATCAAAATTTCGACTGTGAAGCCGGGCGTGACGAAAGCGGTGATGTCAAGATAACCGCGGCTTACTCGTGAGCACCCCTATTAGATTATACGGCAGTAGGACAAGAAAAGCCTGACTTCATGGATCAAAGTGCACAGGACTTTTGCTATTAGAAGCCTTCGGGAGCACTCGGCAACGCGCCCTTGAACAGCTACTGTCTGCAGCTGCCGGCAGGCGGCGACACAAATTATCTTATAGGGCCGTCGCGGCAGCAGCTTCCATACCTATAAACGAAGGCAACTTTGCACTGTTTCCCTAAAGAATAGCCAAATAACAGTGCAATGTGTTGTGTTGAAGAACGCAGATTCCAAAATCCGCTCATCCTGCGAAAACTGAGCAATAACAGTGCAGCTGTTAATGCGAAATCTTTTTTTTTTTTTCGCACATTTTAAGCCAAATGTTCACGTCCCTGTATATTGTACAGCTGCCCATGCCTGTAACGACGCCGCTTCTGTCAATCTCTTCCCTAATCTTTTTTGCCACTAATACTCTAGACGTCTCTCGCTTATCTAGACCGCTGACCAGTTATTGCTGACCATTTAATTCAAGTACGCTGCGCGACGTCTCTCAAGCGGCCGCTTTACGATCCACCGCGCGCGACATGCAATGCGTGGTCCAAGATGTGCATACATAGTGCGGACTCCGGGGTGATCATCGGCAGAGCTTCGCAGGGTAATGTCCGAAGAGATATTAAAACCTCGGCCTTCTTCTGTCCTGTCAATCTCTTCCCTAATCTTTTTTGCTACTAATACACTAGACGCCTCTCGCTTATCTAGACGGCTGACCAGTTATTGCTGACCATTTAATGCAAGTACGCTGCGCGACGTCTCTCAAGCGGCCGCTGGACGATCTACCGCGCGCGACATGCAATGCGTGGTCCAAGATGTGTATACACAGTGCGGACTCCGGGGTGATCATCGGCAGAGCTTCGCAGGGTAATGTCCGAAGAGGTAGTAAACCTCGGCCTTCTTCTGTCCTTCCGTTCCCACGTCGGGCGGCATCGTGAGGCGACTCGTCCACGTTGCCCCTTATAAACCGAGCCTCGCGTACCAGCTGGTCGCGGATAACTTCTCCATCGCGCACCTCGGACGTTTCAGCAATAAAAAATAATAAGTGATTCATCCTAACGTCACGCCAAATCGAAATGCGGAGGCAAATACAGAGGAAGTATGTTTCGAAGTCCGAGATTATCAGTTTACTTCTCAGCTGGTGACGTTCAGAAGACCATGCACGGTGTAGCCCAAAGACCTTGTCTAACAGGGCCGCAAGTATACGGACGCGCAAGACTCAACAAACCAATCGCCTCAGATGTCATCGAGGTACGTCACAACGACACCGAAGCATCGGCAGGATATGAGCGGCTCCAGAGAGCGAAGCTGTGTAGGGAACCAGCACTGGCACTGATCAGACGCTGGGGCAGTTTTAGTGTGCAACTTATATACCCTTTTTGTCGACACTGTGGCAGCAGTGCATTCATGACCCCAGAAAACTTCCAGTCATGCATTTCTGACAGTCAAGTAAGCCAAAAAAACGGAAGTACTTGTCGCACAGTTTGCTGCAGGCACATATTCTACATGTGCTCAGATGTGAAGAAAGTGCAGCGTGCGTCGATCTCATGTATGGGCTTTTTTTGTGTCACTGAACAATAAAATTCACTTGTCGAACATTCCAACTTTAGGGCAAAACTGATGCCAGCTGGAGGGTTCTGTAAATTTATAGGCTATTGTAACTTGTTCCAGAGGGCTTAACCGGAAGTTTCTGGGAAGCCTGTTTGTAAGCACAAAAAGGACGTATACGAACTGCCGACACCGTACAGCAGACAGTCCACGGGAATGGTGCGACATACTGAACGATAATGCACGCGCACCCGCGTCAACGTTATATTTAGCCCGATACGTCCAGCCGTGCTTTGGTGTCTACGCCATGTGCGCATGGCGAGGAGCGCATGCGCGCTTATACATGCCAGCACGTCGGTGCCCAGTCAGGTCAGAAGATTGGGACGCTTGCGCGTCCGCGCGGAGCTGCGAATTCGCCGACGTGAAATACGCAGCGTGTGCTACCGAAAACTGCTTCCTCCGCCCGCTAGGCGGCGCAGGAGGGCGCTGCAGTCGGCGTGCGAAGTTTCGGCGCTCGTTGGCCGCACGAGCTCCGCCCCCTTCCGGACGAGCGTGTAAACGCGTGATGAGCAAGCAGCGTGCAAACACCGAGAAATATCTCCCACGCAACTCTGCCAGGAGCCGAAGGGGGGAAGCTGGAAAGGCGTAGCAACGGCGTTTGTGTACCGCGTGGTTTCGCGCATTCTTCGCGGTAATGGCGAAGGACGCGTGGCGTTATTATAGAGCAGGAATCGGAGCCTGCCGAGACGACGCGCAAAAGTGGCACGCGAGTATACAGTCAACTGGAATGGTGGCGTGTTATAAAGCGCAAGCACGCGCCCAGATTCTGCGCGAATGGCGCGCCGACCTGTGCCATACTATGCATGCGAGTCTGCTTGTAACAGAGGAAAAAACAAATAACAAAAGCACAGCGTGAGATGAGAATGGTTTATATATGTTCAGGCGATGAAAGGGGGGTGGCGGGTGGGGAGGGTCGGACTGTAGCGCCTTCGTGTCCGTGTGACGCGTAGATCGCCCTCGTTCCTTCATTAAATACACGCTCTCGTTATTGCGAAAGCGTACGCCTGACGAGCGAACGACAAAAAACAAAAAGCGAGGCGTATATGCGAAAGACATTACGGGGTGGCTAGCGGGGACCGAACATTCCTCAGAATGGAACTCACGTGCTTGGTGATATTAAAGAACGAGAAAGATAGAGAGAGAGAGAGAGGAAAAGAAAGAGAGAGACATATTACCGAGCTCCTTGATTTCGTGAGCGACGAGCAAACACGAGGATACAATGACGACGAACAAAACAAAAGGACAACGAAAAACGCGAAGAGGTTGGGGGTGGTTGGGGGGGAGTGTAGGCGAGTGTTGGCATACCTTTCGTGATGCGAGCGCCCGGAGATAGCTCGTAGGACTCCCGTAATGATCCTGCGCTCACACTCACAGGCACGAGCCTCGATTTAGGGAAAAAAAAGATATGGAGAGTGGCGTAAAAAAAATACAGGTAAAGACAACACAAGCAAGCGGTCCACGAGTCGTTGGAATGCGAACAAACGCGCATCAAGGCGGTCTCGGAGAAAGAACGCGTGCATGTGCTATACATCACGAATGCCGGGCACTATTAACGCACTGTACACTACACACTGCCGTGCGCCGCGTATACGAGACGCGTGTTCGTTGTAGACTGTTATATAGGATGGGTGCGCAGGACGCCAGACGCGTTCTTTCGGCGGAGCATGCTATGCACGAAGAGCCGCCAGCTCTGTAGAGTATGTATAAACACTACGCTCGAGTCATCGTGTCTCTCGTGTAGTAGAGAAGCGTTGTATGTTCTTTGACCCGAAACGACTATCCGTGCCGCGCGCGCCTCTCGAAGTTTTATTACAGCGACCTCTTTTGGCAGGCAAGGCAACAAATGTGGTGTTATTCGAGGAGTAGGCCTGCAATTCAGCGTGTAATGCGTGTGCGCTGCTCTCAACTCAGCTTGTACGCTTCTTTATTTTTTTTTTTGCACAGAGGAAAAGAAGAAGATGATGATGATGAAGAAGAGAAGGGAGAATGAAAGAAATGAAAAGTCCGAAGACGCGAAGTGGGAGCGGGCATTGAAGCGTGTGCCAACCTGAGCGCCGTGCCACTTCTCTCAGCAGCTCACTCGAGAGAAACGTGTACGACGCAAAGCGTATCTTTCTTTTTTTCGGGGGTGCGCGAAATGGCCCTCGAAGAGGTGTACTGGTGTAGAAGCTCGAGTGGTATAAGCGAAGGATCTGGAGAGCTTCATTTTTTGGGAGACGGGTCGCTGCTTACGAAATTTCGCCGTCGTATATATGATGGCCGGCGGAGAAAAAACGGACGATGCGACGGGAGCGATACAAGGGATGCGGCTGAAAGCAAGCAAGCATGCAAGCAGGAAAGAAAGAAAGAAAGAAAGAAAGAAAGAAAGAAAGTAAGAAAGAAAGAAAGAAAGAAAAGCGATAAAAAAAGACACAAGAAACTGCGCAGAGTTGATATATTGCTGCCACGTGTCCTTTTCTGTCCTCCTTAATAACATCTGTATTGGATAGACTACACGTGCCATGCAGCCATATAGAGTTTCCTGCAAAACGCACCAGAGGGAACTCTGGCGCTGCGATCGTTCATCTGCAAAGGGAATGTAGATTATCACGCTTATTTGTCCAATCTTCGCGTTTGTGGCTTGAAGCGTTCTTGTGACGTTATCTATCATACGATTTATCTATCTACATTTCCAAGCGCTATTAGTTTTCTAAAGAGAGCGAGGGCAATTAGTTTCTGCGCACATGCGTAATCGTCGCGAAATCGTTGCACATGTAAACCAATTTGTTGTCGAAAAAGCGTCGATTTGCAATGTCTGGCAAAGCCGTTCGAAGCCAGAAAGACGAAGTGTGGGCGAATATGCGCGCTGACCGTAGTTCCTATGATGAAGCTGAACGATCGGGCTTGCAGCTCCCGCAGATAGTAGCGCCAGAGTTCCCTCTAGTGATTGTTGGAGGAAACTATGTGGTGCCAGTCCGTGGCCCCCGAGATTTGGAGGCTGTGGAGGCTATGGCAAGTCACCTGTGTAGTGTAGTCACGTCATTGTGCTGCTGAGCTCGAGGTCGTGGGATCGATTGCCAGCGGCGACGGGAGCGTTACCTGTGGCGGAATGCAAAAACAAAAAATCTCCGCAAAAGCTCTCCTGTTTGTGCGTTAAGGTGCGCATTTAAGAAGGTCGCGTGGGCAGAATCATTCTGGGATCTTCCAGTACGGCCTGCGTCATATGTAGTTGCTCGTATATTAAAAAATAACTAAGGTGAAGGGGAGAAAAAGACGCGATATTTCTGCATACCCCACAGTAACTGTCTAGCCTCGGCTGCTGACACGTGAATGGCCAAGATAATAGAGGCGCAGTCGAGAACGGTAGAGAATCGTTCACACTCCAGAAGTCCGCTTAGCAGTCACTTGAGGCAGGTATAGGAAATCGCTTTCTGCGAGCGCAGCGCCGGTGAATATAAAAGGAGAGCTTTAAGAACACCGATACAGGATCCCTTTCACTCGCTTGCAACGGAGCAAACAAGCGTCGAGCCTTCAACCGTCGCAGGCGACGACGCGAATACGGCGTGCATCGATGAGAGCCAGGCAAGGAAGTGTCGGCGGTCGATCGGCACGCCGGGCTTCGCGTTCGGCACGCTTCGTCTCAAGTTGAACGCTCGACTGAATCGACCTCTTTGTGTCCTTCGAGTCGGCGGCGCGTACTCGGCGGCATGTCAGCGAAATGATCGAACCGTGACCTGGAGCGTACTTGGAATTCGAGAAAGAAAGAAGCTGCCGCGCAGGGCCGTATCCAGGCTGCTGCATTTGGTGGCTACAAAAGAAGCTTCTCATATAACGCCACGTAGACAAACAGCCACTTTGGGGAATCGTGTCGAACTACTAACGAACGAGAGCCGGAAACGCGGGTTGATCGTCTGTATTTTTAGTAACGCGAGCGTCGTAGGCGCGAAGCAGACGTCATCATGATCATCATCATAATTTATTCTACATTGAAGGGTTTCTAATGGGGTGGATGACGTTGATGGAAGAGTTGCCTGGCATCGACTTTCTTTTTTCACTTCGCAATGCGCTACAGGTTCGCTGTTGTCGAAAGCGGCGCACCACAAAGCAATGCGAGCACTTCGACGCTTCTTTGAAGACAATGACAAATTTGACGAATCTAAAGTGCAGGGCGAGTTTTCCACACCCAGTGTCGCTTCGTTTTTCCCCTGTTCCGTTTGAGTATCTGACTATTACCTAATGCAAAAATGTATGTGTTTTTCCGGTATTCTTAACTCACATAACGTTTGATAACCAAGCGAAGAGTAGCAGCCATCGCCAAGAAACACGGCGACAACAAGTCCTCCATATATTTTCATGTCAATGAAAAACAGGCACGTGTTATGGAGGTGGAACAGAACTGTTCTCTCTCAATTTGTTTGAGCAACAGCGAGTGACATAAAATACAGGTGTATAGCAGACCTAAGTTACTTAACACACTATAAATAAGTATGTTTTGATAGAGAATATAAAGGAGAACGCTTCTGATGTGTCCGCAATAACATTTTTATATTTCCTGCCTTTCAGAAAAAAAAAAGAAAGATATATTGAAGAAATGAAACGGGGAAGCTTACGCAACTATCTATTAGTTTCAATTCAATTTCATTTCCATAAGCGTGCAGGAAGTCCCGAAGAAAAATGGAAATTTTTTCCCACTTGACAGAGATTCGGGCCCGCTTAAAAGGCGTACAGCAAGTAGATAATCTTCAGAGCCAAACAGCATACACTTTCAAAATAAAATGGAAGAAAATCTATGTGGACATGCACCTTATATTTACCGTACGTGCTTTAAAAAGCTACGCAAGTAGCAAACTGGAGAAAAGAAGAAAGTCATAAAAAGCACACACGTATATATGTAATCCATATATACATACGCACATATGTACTATGTAGCGTACGAAATTTACACAACGTATCAAATATTAGAAATCGATGCGTATGCAACAGTCATACAGCATTACTGTGAGCATTATTATAGCAAACGTACAACTTTACAATGAAACTAACATAACGCATATAAAATACACTCCATAAGGTCCAATGTGACGTAAAGTCATGATCGAGTGTTACTCATTCTACCAGTGCAAACGAATTGTGCATAATAATAATAATAATAATAATATTTGGGATTTTACGTGCCAAAACCACTTTCTGATTATGAGGCACGCCGTAGTGGAGGACTCCGGAAATTTTGACCACCTGGGGTTCTTTAACGTGCACCTAAATCTAAGCACACGGGTGTTTTCGCATTTCGCCCCCATCGAAATGCGGCCGCCGTGGCCGGGATTCGATCTCGCGACCTCGTGCTCAGCAGCCCAACACCGTAGCCACTGAGCAACCACGGCGGGTAACGAATTGTGCAAGTCGGATTTGTTGGCTTAGTAATATCAATGCCTTGTTGACAAAATACGTTCAGCAATACTCCAAGCGTATGTCTAACGCTCTGCACACCAAATGTTTTTTTTTTCTTTGCTGCAAAAAAAGGCACTTCCCAGCAATCAATATTACGCAAATCAATATTTGTTTATACATAATAGACAGAATGCACAAGTAAATATTAGGAATTGAAATTAGAATAGAACCCAACGAAAAGCTCCTTTGTGCGCGCATCATAAAATACGCCAGCTATATGCCAAATGGTCTTGTTCCTTATTCCTCTTTTTTTTTAGAATTACGTGCAGTCGATCCAGATAAGTTAATGTGGTTGAGCTCCAGACTGAGAAACAGTAGTTTAAACTGGACATAAAACAATGTGTTATACATTTTCGTTATAATATTTCGCGGAAGGAACGAATGCAGTTTTGCCATGACACCGACTGATTTCGAAAACTTCTTAATTACGTAATTGATATGTCTGTCCCAGAACACGTGATTGTGGAAATATGCACCCAATGTTTTTTTTATATATAATCAATAGTTGAGTGGCCAAGAATGAGATTATGCGTCATTACCACACGAGACTGTTTTGTCAAGAACAACACTGCTATGGTTTTATTGACATTGATTTGCAATGAATTAAGCTCATTCCCTGTGCTTAAATCTACGAGGCGTTTTTTCACATCTGACTGGAGAGTTTCGAGTTTTGAATTAGAAAAGAAAAGAGCCATGTCATCTGCATATAGGACCTAATTTGGTTTGCTGCTATATTTTTACAATAGCATTCGCCTATAAGCTAAACAGCAGAGGCCCGAGAACACTGCCTTGAGGCGCACAGGCGCTTATAGCTTGGAGAGCTGATATGTTATTATCGATGGGAACGCACGGTCTTCGGCACCTCAGGTAGGAAGTAATTAGCGATTGTGGTGTACTTCTGATCTCAAAGTGATTAAGTTTCTCAAGCAATGTAATATGATTCAGCCAATCGAACACTTTCGAAAGAATCTGCGTATGCCCCTATGACTAACTGCTTTTCATTAAATGCCTGTAGAATTATTTCATTTTGCGCTAGAAGACCAAGTTTGGTAGATTTTGCTTTGCAAAAATCCATATTTCCATTCGTTCATCAAACAAAATTTATTTACGAAATATGAAATTCTAGTACGTAATAGCTTTTCCAGGCCTTTAGAGAAAACTGGCAATATCGAGATGGTACTATAATTGCTAAGATTGTTTTTGTCCCCATCTTTGATTGCCAAAATAATATTTTTTGTAACTGCATGTTTTGTGGAAACGCACCAGTCGAAAAAGCTAACTTATATATAAGGCGATGCAGTCAAGTCGGCTGTATACTTAACAGGTCTCATTTGTAAGTTGGCAATATCCTGAGCTGAAATATTTTTAAAAGAGCTCAAACAGTTTGAACCTCCGATGCGGAAGTAGGTTTTAGGTACAGGCTGTTATCATTTCTACAAAATTCACATCATCCGAGTTGTGGGTAGCAGTAACTAGATCGACTAAAAAGTCAAACGCTTCATCCAAGTCAGTACCGCACAAACTCTGATTGTTTATCGTTAATGAGATAAAATCTTGATCCGTACTAGAACGATTCAATAGCTCACTCATTTTCTTCCATACAATTTATCGCTTAGGATATTATCGCCAATACGAGAGAAATCGTGTAAATAGTCGCGCTTAGCATTACGAAGAAACGCGGTAATTTAATTTCTATGTTGCCTGTATCACGAGAGAGAAGTTTCTAATAACAACAGGCAAACAAACTACTTGCCTGACGTCTCGACGCCCCGTCAGGCGTGAACTACAGTGTTTTCTCGAGGCAGTTTCAGGTTACAGTGCTATAAATAAATACGAGTGGATGGCATAGGCTTACTTTGGTTCAGGTAACGTGCTTTGCTATGTTCGCTTGGGTCATAATTTGCTACGCTATGTTCAAGCTTCAGCAATTCTATATTTGGCAGGCGTCCTGAATTTCCACATACATACATACATACATACATACATACATACATACATACATACATACATACATACATACATACATACATACATACATACATACATACATACATACATACATACATACATACATACATACATACATACATACATACATACATACATACATACATACATACATACATACATACATACATACATACGTATTTTGTTTACGTAGAGATTTAATAGATTTCGTCATCACATGCCGCACCGAGCCCTCTTATCGTCTCGCGATCTCGCCCCTTTTCGCTGGGCTTCTTCAAACGCACAGTCACTTCTTCACGCTGGCTGCGCATGTTGTGGATGTCCCGCGACCGTACGCGAGGAGAAAGTCGCCGGAGATCACCGGGCTTCTTCCCAAGAAGTACGACACCGCACGAAACGAAATATCGCGAAATCGAAAAGAAGACGTACACAAAAAGCGGAACCGATTCAACCGACGTTCATCTTTCTTCTTACGCAATGCTTACGAAGCGACCGAGGAAGTACCCTTGTTTTTCTTCATCGCCGAGAAGAAAAAAGCGTTTCCATCAGGCTCTCGACCATTCTCGAGTTACGGATCCGATAGAGGCGGCGTCCATTCGTCAAATTGTGGTACCGCGGTTGTGGTCGCAGTTTTGTTCGGGGACGCCCTAACAGCTCCCTGCCGGAAAACGAATATGGGCAGAACGAAAAAAAAAAACAGTATAGATCATTGTCCCGAAGCGTTCACTCGAGCCTTATTGCCGGCGCCCCATCAATTTCTCTTTTCACAATCTCATCCTTATCCCTGCTTTCAGCGGTCACTAGAAGAGCTGCGCGGCGGTCTTCAAAAACCAGTATAACTGTCCTCGGAGAAACGCGCTTACTTTGATGCTTTTTTTTTTCTCTTTCTTTGTCCGTCATGTAATAAGAGCGTTTGCGGACCGGCGGGCGGCTCGATGGAACGCATCAGGGATTCTGGGTGTAACGGGGCAGCCCTTTCAGAGTGCACTTTGAGATCGGCCAATGTGGGTTTTCGGGCGAATGAACAAACGTGAGTATTTCCCTTCAAACTTGGCTTCATTGCAATGTGGCCTCCCGAAGAAAAGAGTCACGTCTGGTCCATCCGGGAAAACGACGCAGCCATGTATGTGCACTACTGGTCGGACAGCGTTATACCTTCGACCAACACAAGAAGGCGTACTCTTACAAGTAGGGCTCGGTGTGGGAGCAAGCGCAAGGCTGCAGCTGGCGGGGATGGTATAAACGTCCTTATTGAAAAACAACGGTAACCGGCAACCGGCATCGCCGAGAGATGCCGTGTGTTCAAAAGGGCCCGGGCAAATTTCTTTCTTTCTTTCTTTCTTTCTTTCTTCGACCTCAAAAGACCAATGAAAGGAATAATTAATGAAAACTGTACATTTCTTCATTGTTCCTTTTATTTTTTCATTATTTCTTACTTGTTTCCTACTTTATTTTACCTAGTTGATTTCGTAATTCTTCTTGTATACATTCCCGTTTCCCCTTTTTCTTCATTCAGTCCTTTTAAACTTCCTTTGCAACGTTGGCCTTCGACGTGCTCAATTTTATTCTACGTGCTGGTTCTCGCTGAAAAAAAAAAAAAAAACGCGGGACGTAGTTTCTTAAAATGCCATCATAGTCTGTTAAACACGCGCGCGGCCGTTTCCGAAATTGAAGAGGTCCGTGCGTGACCGGACGGCGATCCGCTCGAGTTCGGAAAAAAAAAAAAAAGCAAGTGTATACCAGCCCGGATGGCCATCCAGCCGCTATAGTTAACGAGCAAGAATGGTCTCGGTGGAAAGGCAGGCCGATGAGGCGGAAAAAAGAGTGGGGGGGAGGGGGTGCGGCTTTAGGCGATCTCAATTATTTGCCATCGTGCACTGGTGGCAAAGGACAGTCCGGTAGTAGCAGCGACAAGCTACTACCCGATTCCGAGAGACGTAAGAACAAATAGAATAAAAAGAAAATAAATCAACGAAGTTTGCGGATGAGGCTTGAAGTTGGAATCGTTTCATTATGGTGGCACGGCTGTCCACGAAAGTTTGTGGTGCTGAAGATTTTTGGAAAAAATGCAAAAAGAAAGAAAGAAACAAACTGAAATTTGGGAACGTAGCTTCGAATTTGCAGGTTTGGTGCGTTATAGTAACGTTTGACACTTGCACAGTGCTCCGTTGAATAGCAAGCACCGTGCCTCAGCAGCAGAACAGAAATCCACATTTGCCGAGGGATCCGCGTGTTACGTGGCCGACTTCACACTAGCAGGTGTCGCATCAGCGGCAGAAATGACGATGACGCACTCTTTTACAAATTTGCCGTTTAATTGTCGTCTTATACAACGTGTTAAATGCGGCTGCTGAAGAGGACGCCATCCAAAAACTGATGGCTAAAAACAAAACAGTGAAAAAAAAAGGAAGTTGACAGTTTTGCCCGGAAGGCTGAGCTTCGAAAGGAAATAACGATTAAGGTTTGGAGTTGCGCTCGATGTCCGCACACAACACCAACACAACAACACACACACACACACACACACACACACACACACACACACACACACACACACACACACACACACACACACACACACACACACACACACACACACACAGCTCCCCAGCGGCAACCACGGATCTGTATACTTATGTATCGCGGTAGTTCCCGGGAACGCTAACGCGCGTGCAGCACAATGCTCCTGGCAGCAGGCCTGGGTATGCACGCGTCAGAGCCGACTGAGCCAGAGGGTCCTTATACCCGTAGAGTTTCCTCTCCGTTGTATGCTGTATGTGTTTGCCGTGGCAATAAAACTGTTAAATGCAGATGGAAGTGACCACATGATGACGTTTACAACTTTGTGTATAAACGATTCGTGAATGTCTTGACCGTCCCTCCTTCTGATATGCTCGTGAGTGATAGAGTTTCTTTTTTCTTTTTCTGTTGTCGTTATTAAGTGATTAAAGGAAGGATTGGCGTCCGTATTCGCTTCGGTTACACTTACCCCTCTTCGCAGGGCAAGCTAAACTAAATTAGGCACATCTAAATTGAAAAGCACTGGAGACACTCGGCGAGACAAGGAGGGGGATCGAGGGGTTCGATTTTGTTAACCGTGACTACATAAAGCCAATGCGTAAATACCTTGCAAAATATCTACAGAGGTTCGACAGCTGCCTTAATTCTACACAAGAAAAGCAGGAAGATACCTGTAAAAAAGGGGTCAGACAGGGAGACACAATCTCTCTAATGCTATTCACTGCGTGCTTGGAGAAGTATTCAAGCTATTAAACTGGGAAGGCTGAGGCGTAAGGATCGACGGTGAATGTGTCAGCAGCCTTAGGTTTGCCGATGACATTGTTCTATTCAGCAACAATGTACACTAGTTACAACAAATGATTCAGGACCTTAACAGAAAGAATGTAAGAGTGGGGTTGAATATTAATATTCAGAAGACAAAGATAATGACGAATAGCCGGGTAACGGAACAAGAGCTCAGGATCGCCAGTCAGCCTCTAGAGTCGGTGAAGGAGTACGTTTACCTAGGTCAATTAATCACAGGGAACCCTGATCATGAGAAGGAAATTCATATAAGAATAAAAATAGGTTGGATCGCATACGGCAGACATCGTGAGCTCTTGACTGGGAGCTTACCGCTATCATTGAAAAGGAAAGTCGACAATCAGTGCATTTTTCCGGTGCTGACATATGGGGCGGAGACTTGGAGACCGACAAAGAAGCTTGAGAACACGTTAAGGACCGCGCAAAGAGCGATGGAACGAACATTGCTAGGCATACCGTTAAGAGACAGAAAGAGAGCTGTTTGGATCAGAGAGCAAACGGGTATATAGACGATATTCTAATTGGCATCAAGAGAAAAAAAAAAACGGTGCTGGGCAGGTCATGTAATGCGCTGGTTTGGTAACCGTGGGTCATTAGTGTTACAGCATGGGTACCAAGAGAAGGGAAACGCAGTAGAGGGCGGCAGAAGACTAGGTGGAGCGATGAAATTAGGGAATTCGCGGGCGCTATATAGTTGGAATCGGTTGGCGCAGGACAGGGGTAATTGGAGACCGCAATGAGGCCTTCGTCCTGCAGTGGACTTAAAGGAGGCTGATGATGATTATGATGGTGATAAAGCCAACAGACAATAAAGGCAAGGGAAAGTATCGGGGAAGTTAACTGTGGTTTTAAATTTGAATGTAGAAAATAATGAAGAAAAGAGAAATGAAAGGCGGACGAAAAGATAACTTGCCACTGGTGGTAGCCGAACCCCGCAACCCCGGCATTACGCGTGCGTGCCACTACCGATTGTGCTCCGCTGACGCCTGTGAATTCGCCCACTAATTTGGGTATTTATGTTTACTAGATCTAGCCATAGGAGTGTTATCCTGCGCGATTCGCAATCAAGGTGGGCGGAGGTGGAACATCCTTTCTTTGCCCGATGACGTCGCGCATCACGTCATCTTACGAGAACAGACACGTGGTTAATAAACTCTCGCGTGCCACCTAGTGACATCAAAACTGTCAGATTGGAGACACTCGTAACGAATAAGCGAGAGAATAAGGGGAACAATTTAAAATCGCGTTTAATTTCCCCGACGCTTTCCTTGGCTTCATTGTTTGTTGGCTTTATGGGGAGACAGTCAAGTATCACAAAGATTGACGAAGTTCCGAGCACGATTGAAGGAAAGCGCAGAAGGGAGCAAAATGACACTCCGAGACACACATACAGCTCCGTGAGCAAGAAAATGTTCACAAATGCGTGTGAAAACGCGCAAACAACTTGGCAGTTCCGCAGACGAGACGCTTGACGTACCCACACACATCTTCGTAAGAGATGTCACGTGTCATATCACATGTTATATCACATCGCAGCGTATTTTTTTTTTCATCCCTAAGTAGTACAATCATACTTTTCCCGCCACAAGACACTTTCAGAAATCATTATTTCCACTTACGAGCGAAGAGTGGAATCATGTACCCGAAATCGATGTTGAACGCGCATCGCATGATTATTTTGAAAAACTGTCGCGAACCGATATGCTGTAACCCGCTCTCCTGCTTGTACAGTGATGCTGTCTGCAGTATTGCTCAATAAATAAATAAATAAATAACTAAATAACCACATAACATGTATAACTATCATACCACATAACATATAACAAAAACTGATGCGACTTGCGCATATACGACCTCGCACCTACTGTCTGGTCCGTACTTTCCCTCATAAACGTTAATTTTACAGTCTGGGTAGTGTCTGTGGACTTCTCGTAAAGCACAACGTGCGCCATCGACCTTCTAGGCATGTTAATTGCCATTTCAAATACCCTCCGCACGTTTTGTCGACGTTGTATGCAACGGTGTTCCAGCAAATTACGCGTTGCACCTTCATTACGACATCTTTTTTATAATACCGCGCCATATTATATTAACAGGTCTACGTGCTTTGGAAACATACAAGAGGAAAAATTATATTTACGTGCATACTGAATGGATTAACTGTTTAACTACGCAGAACAAGAATCTCTCACGGTCACTACATTGGGGGTCAGGGTGCCATATAAGTGCATACGCTTACTGGCTGGACTCCGTTGGCGAAATGGCGCTTTACTTGGCGTGAAAGGTGCATGAGGGAAGTATTCTGTAGCCAGTCCACCTAGTGGACTGCCCGTTTCCTGTCGGTGGCTGATGGACGCGTGTGGCTTAATTTTCGGCCAGCCTGGTTCTTGCAGCCAGGCCATCAAAAGTATTGGCTGAATATACATGCACGCAGGTGCCCGTGATTTCTGTGTGCTCTCGTATGCATGATCATTTTTGTATAGAACACCTCTCACAGCGTCGCTACAAAGCTATGTAGTCACGTGATCTTGGAATGTTATCTTATGTTCGACCTTACGAAAAGAAGCCGGTGCTAACCACGACGGAGCTTGTCGATGGAAAGGGACAGACGGGTCTAATCAAGCACGAGCGCTGGAGACAAAGTGGAAGAGTGGCTAATGCAATAGTTGAACGACGCCTCCCCCCCCCCCCCTTTGAATTAATTTTCCCCAATATAATAACACATTTCTACGTCGCGTGCTTACACAAGACAACATTGCAAAGGAAAAAGAAAAAAAAACATGAAGTCATCTAGTATGAAGAATTGACAACGCAAGAAATGAAAGGCAAACTTGGCTTTTCAACAGGAAGGCCTCCCCCAATATACGGGCCTATTCGAAAATCTTTCAATGTTGCTTGCAACAAATATTTCTGGCTCAATATGATACGCCGGTTTTATACGCTCAACGTGATGAACGATAGCAGCATTAGGGAGTGTGAGGATGTGAGATTGTCAGGCAAGAGATGCGTCTGCACGTAGAAAAGAGGTAGGAGGGAGTCAGAAGGAGCATGCGGAGGCTAGCAGACGTGTTTGTGTCGAGCTAGGCGTTGCTTTCGATGCTCAGCTCTGCAAGCTTCCGGAGAACAGACGTCTGGCCGTCGGAGTTTTGGACGCTGGAGGCCGACTGAATGATCAAGAGTGGTTGATCAAGAGATGTCGCAGGAACCAAAAGTTTCGACAAGAGGTCTTTTATTCGTCACGGGAACACGTTCGCAGAGACGTCTCTTGTTTGACCTCTATCGAAGCGCCAACACGAGCACCTGCACTGGAAATATACCCTCGAGTACGGCATCACTTTGGGGAACTAGTTCAATTTCGGAGGTCACCAAATCACCCCCCAATTGTCTGTTCCGGATGAGAAACAGCATTGGCGTCGAATTCGACATTAGAATTTGCGGTCTACGGACTTTTGTATTATAATATCAAGAACGGCAGACGGAGTATCTTCTATTCTCTCTATTTCAACATAGCCCGTCCTGAAGGAGCCTTTGAGATGGGTTGTTAGTAACGTAGATTTGTAATTACACGGCAAAGAATTCAGCCTGGACAACAACAACAACAACAACAACAACAACAACGACGACGACGACGACGACGACGACGACGACGACAACAACAACAATGACGACGACGGTAACAACAACAACAACGACGACGGCAACAACAAGAACGACGACGACGACAACAACATCCAGACGCCTACAAAACAGCGAATACCAGTACTTTTGCTACTCTGCCGCAATCCACGAGTGGGAGGATTTTGCGAACGCTCGGGAGAAAGAATTAAAGGGACCCTGAAACGGTTCGGACAAATTTTGTAGACGCGTAGGGTTTAGCTTAAGTAGAACATTCGCACCACAATTTAAGTGAAGCGTTACGTATTAATGGAGCTACAAGCGATTAGAAGTTACCCTCCTCCCTAGCCATGCTTTTCCTCCTCAACTCGTTCGCCGAGCGAGCGGGGCTAAGCTCCGCCTTCAGTGGTTCAGCGTCATGATGCGACGTCACATCGTCCACTTCCGGTTGTTTTGGAGCCCGCCCCCGCCCGCGCGAGACCTCTCCGCTAGCCGCTTGGCCGTCGACCCCAAGCGAGAGCTATCGAAGCAGCGTGCGTTGCGAGCATTCTGTCGTAGCGCCGAACATGTCTGGTATTCCGTTAACCACACACTAGCGGTAACCACAGGCAAGCTGGTCATTTCGGCAAATGACTGGAGGCATAAACTCAAGTTGATGAAGGAACTTTAGCGTAGACGTACGTGAGCGGCCTGATCGGTCTGCACGGTCCATACACTTGTTGGCGCAGCGCTTAACCAGCCAAACACAGCGCTAATATTACTCTAACCAAGTGTAAGACATTTTAAACATTTATAAAAACAACGTGTTGATGATTACACTCCTCCAAAAAATACACACCAGCAACAAAGAAAACACTTCGTTGCTGCTACTGTGTATGGTTGAGCTCTGTGCCACCAGGTGGCTGCACCGTGCAGACCATTCACATTTGCCCTTCTGCTCATCTCATGGGTCATCCCGTTACGGCACAGTCAAGCGGCCAAACTCTGTCCCCTTGCGCTTGCGTTTGCCCTAATACCGGACTCGCGAAACGCTATTGCGTTAGTAATCTTCCGGTGTAAAGTGACGGCCACAAACGCGCAAATCCTGGCGCCGATTGGATAGCGGCAGTCCGATGCCCAGCAGCCAGTTCGCTCGTACGCTGCCTTGCAGAGGGACACGATGTCGCAGCTTGACACATTGCCACTCGCTACGTTTGCAGTCCACAAGGCAACAAAGTCGAATCATAGTGCTCGCGAAAAGACAGACCGATTCTGACCGCGGAGCTCTCGTCAAAATGGAGTATGTTGTAACACAAGCAGACGACACTTGCTGTGTGCCGGAAGTGCTCAAGTGTACTGAAAAATTATTCTTGTGCATTCTCTTTATGTTACTGTCTTTTCATAAAAACAAATTAGCTAACATTCCAACTATTATGAAGATCATTTGTTTACCATAAAGCTGGAAAAATTATCGATCACGCGCTCTTGTCAGCCAATCGGATAGCTCGCCCCACTGACGTCGCATGGGTGATTTCGGTCATATGGGTAGGGGCGGCTTAAAATTCCGCCGAGCAAAGTGCTGCGATCGGCAGCGATGTGCATCTTTAAAACCTTATAATAAATTACACGCTTTACGCGGGGCACTTAGATGTGTCAATTAATGATCAGAAGGACCTACTCTAACGACTCAGTACGTTTGTAGAAAATCGTCAAAAGCGTTTCAGGGTCCCTTTAAGCAGTGAAGGGGGTTGAGAGGCGTATTTGCTGCCTCGCCGGCGTCAAGAGGCGGCCGGGGTTTGCACAGCGTCAGCGCTCGGCGAGTCTGAAGGACCTAGAGACCTTGGAGAAGGCTGACGCTGCAGGGGATTTGAGCCGGCGGTCTTTTTTCTCGCAAACCGAGAATAAGTTCTGCGGCGTGGGCACGAATTAAGCCCGGCTCTTGTAAGCTCGCCTAACTTTATTGCTGCACATCTTGGTTGTGCAAACAGCCGCCAATACAAACAGAAAGTGTTCTTTCTCTGTTTGGAGAGAGAGAGAGAGAGAGAGAGAGAGAGAGAGAGAGAGAGAGAGAGAGAGAGAGAGAGAGAGAGAGAGAGGAGTGTCCAGTGAGTAAGGAAGAGGAGAGGTCGGCCCGAAGGAGGTCTTGCTAATCCTCACCGCGGCGAGGGCAAAGAGGAGACAAGGATGACAGATGACGATGCAGTAACACAGGGAACTACATTCGAAGCTTATAGAGCATACGCTTTGCATGTTAGGCGTTACGCTAATAGACAGGAAGACGGCGGTGTGGATTAGAGAGTGAACAGGGGTGTGGTAGATATTCTGGTAGAGATTAAGAGGGTGACATGCACAATATCTTTGGCTCCATTTTCTGATAAAGTTTATTTCACCATTATCATCATCGTCATGATGAGGAAGAGGTATGTTGGGCTGGCCAAGTAATGCGTGGGGCAGATAATCGGTGGCCTATTAGAGTTACAGTCTGGGTGTCGAGAGAAGGGAAGCCCAGTCGAGGACGACAGGGGAGTAGGTGGTCTGATGAAATGAGAAAATTTACCGTCATAAGACGGGGTCAGCTGGTGCAAGACGTGGCTAATGGCAGTCTGTAAGTGGAAATCAGTCCTGCAGTGGACGAGTCCGACGAGGGCGATGGTGACATGCAGAACATGTAACAAGTGGAGCTCAAGTATAATGGTGGTCGCGACGTCACCTGTCCTTTGGACCGCTCGCAGTATCCGGCAAAAGCGTGGCCTTCGAGTTTAGGTTCCGTTACTGGGGGGGTGAGCCGTCGCTGGATGGGTAGGAGTCGGGCGGAGCGTTGGGTGGGTGGGTCAGAGTGACGCTATACGTGGACACTAACGATTTGCGTGTTTAAATGCACAGGAAGCAGCGTTGGCGCTCCTCAGCTGGTTTCTTGAGTTTCCTGCTATACCGGATCGGTCAAAGATGTCAAGGCCACTCGTATACGGGCAGTCTTACGCGCAAGCCCTTAATCACAACCTTACGGAGCAAACGGGGGACAACTACGGCTTCTGGCAATGTTTAAATTACACGTCGAACGTTATCAATTTATTCGCTGACCGACTTGATTAAACCTTGAACACAACTCGGTGGAAACGTCACCGGTGACACCCTTGTGAAGCCCTTGGTGGTATTTCTCTTGCTGTTTAAAAGGAGTCACATTGTACAAGGAAGTGTGAATGAAGAGATCCGCGACATTCCCGGGCGCTAGTACGCGTTGCCTACTTGCTACAGAACTAATTTTTGCTGACCGACTTCGCGACTGACGCATTCGACTTTGCCGCGCAACTGCACAACGGTTTTAACGGCCAACTGGACACCTAAGCTATCAGTGGCGTTGTAGAAGATGTCCTCGGCGGAAAAGCTTCCAGTGAAGTTGAAAAAAGAAAATAAAATCAGAAGTTAATTTTTTTTTTTCGTTCGCGCATCGTCGCTATTTTCTCTATCGATGTCAACGCGCCATATCGGACGGTTCCGAAGGGGCCGTCTTCCGTGAAATCCCTCCACTTTGTTCCAACGCGTCCCCAAGCAATCTATGCGCAGCACTTCATCCCCGTCGCCTCAGTCGCCCCTCCCGCTGTTCACTTTCCGCAGAAACCCATCCTGAGCGCAGGGGGAGCAATCTGTCGCTGGAGACATGATGAAGTGCACTGCAATATCCGTTTGCCGTCGGCGGCAATAAACCAGTCGTCCCTCGCGCGCTTTCTCATTCCACGGGCTCCGGCGAGAATGGATGCCGGCCGCTTCGAGGCGTGGCGAAATCGCACCGATGTCAGCGGCGGCGGCGGCGACGGCGTCACGAAAACAAAGCCTCCTGTGCGCGCGCGAAGTCCTCGCACGTGGGTCATTTCCCGTCCACACCAAAAAACGAAAGAAAGAAAGAAAGAAAGAAAGGAAGTCCAGTCTCGCCAGTAGCGAAAGCTTTCTCAACAGCGAAAAGAACCTCCGCGCCCTCTTGAAGGGGGTGTGTCTGCATGCACGCTTGGCTTCCGAGTGGCTTGAAGAGCAGAGGCAATTGCGCGCTCTCTGTGCGCGCGGGGCGGGGTGGTTGTGTCACGAGACGCGAGTGCGAGCGCGCTGAAAGTGACCGAAGAAAGTTGGCGCGGTAACACCTTGGCTTTTTTTTTTTTTTTTGGAGACAGTTGGAGCCCCCCCCCCCCTTTGTTTCTTCTTTCCCTTTCTTTCTTTCTCATTTGACACGACTGGAAGAATGCAGAGAAAGTATATGTGCGGGGGGGCAAACGCCTCCAGCTGTTGTGGCGTCATTGTTGGAGCGCGTACTGTAGGGGGGTTTGGGGGGGGAGGGGGCGCTGGACTGGGCAATGCGCGGGTGTTGTACGGATGACGACTCGGCCTCTGGCATTGTGGAGCAGCAACCCACGCGTTGACTTCTGGGTGACCAAAATGGGCGGGTCGCGCTTCCGTCGTCATTCTGAAGGGGGCCGCGGATAATATTTCGTGGCTCTGTAATACCTCACAAGAGAGAGAGAGAGAGAGAGGCTTTGAGCTGTTCCTGCGCTCTCGACCGGTCCTGTCTATCGCACGCATGTGCCAACGTATTTTTCATTCTTCCCATATGGTATTTCATATATCGCTCTGACCGTTTTTCTCAGGGCATAGACGTGGGCCCTCCATAGCCGTGTCTGGTCCTGCATTTGGAGAGGAATAACGTCCTCAGCTGCCGAAAGCTTTTCCTCGGCACAAAGAGTTAAATATATCTTCATACAGCGATTTCAGTGAAGATGTATCATTTGCAAAATAAAAAAAGAAGTTTCAAAGGGCAGTAGCCGCGAGCACTGCTGTTTTCTTTCTCCTCTCACTGTGACGGTGACAGGGTGCAAGTATAATATGGATAAACAGAAAGTCCCGTGACATTGAAAAACAGCACAGGGTTTATTGAATATTGCGCAACACATTTTATGAAATATTTTCGCAGTGTTCAATCGATAAGACATTATTCCATGCAATTTCCCTTTCTTTTTTTATTAATCAAACGCTCAGAGGGTGCTTCAGTGCTCGCGACTTGACTGTGACAAAACTCTGTCGACACCTGCTTTTCTCTAACTGTGGCAACCGCCAGGAACATCGTGCCCTTTACGACGCTACTCCCCACGCTCCATTCGCGAGCATGGCGTGGCACATTAAGATATTGAGGAAACTGATCGCCAACTACTGCGACCTTAGCCGTGCCCTGACATGAGCCAGAGGTGATCGGTCAATCGTCAAACAGCCTAGGAATGTCTCTGTAGCCAACGTTTCGACGAGGGGACCTGTCTTCCTTAGGGCAGCAACTGCTGTTGGCGAAGACCAAGTCGCCTTGTCGAAACGTTGGCTACAGTGACATTACTTGTTCTAGCTCAGTTGATAACTTGAAGCCTTTATCCTCCTACGAATGTGTGTCTCGTTTGGCATATGCCACTAGTAGTTATAGGCACTAGTCTGATTTGCGGCGAAAGAGGGATTCTTCGCAAAGGAAAGCAAGCAGGAAGATACTAGGCCTGTAATTAGCCCTATTCGAAAAAAAAAAAGTGAAGTTGGCAATGGCCTAGCGCAGTCAGTTACTGATGAAATTCTTCCGGATGAAAAAGCTCCGTCTCATCCTCAAATTCACATTCTGCAACAGCGTGCGGCACCCCACCGCTGGTAGCAAGCGCTGGAGAGTCGGGCTGCTTAAAGCCTGAGATACATTCAGAAGGGCCCTAGCAGAAAGCAATAAAGAAAAAAAAGAGGAAACAGCATTAAACGACTGCGGCACCAGCAGTTCCTACAGAGAATTCAACGAAAACAAACTGACCAGCACTAAACCACTGAGCAAACAGGAACGAGATGCGTCGGGGCGGAGAGCCGTGGTAAGGGAAACGCGTAATGAGGGGGAACCGAAATGCAATGGAAGGGAGGTCGTATAACAGAACGAAATCATCGTTGAACACACACACACACACACACACACACACACACACACACACACACACACACACACACACACACACACACACACACACTATATATATATATATATATATATATATATATTATATATATATATATATATACGACCGCAAGCAAAACGTTCTCGTTCGTTTCGCCCACACCATGTTTGGACACCACCTTTCTATACGTGAGATGAACAAGGGATGCGCATTAAAGGCGGTGCATCCGGGGTGTCACGTTTTTCGTGACGGCCTTGATCTTGAACCTCGGCGTAAGTACATGCTTAAACATCGAAGCGGAGAAATGGCGCCGTTCGACGAGTTTTCGTTCCTGTTTTCTTTCTTTTTCTCCGCCACTGTCTTCCAGCCGCCTCTTTGATACTCCGCGCCGTTCGGCGGAGACCGAGGCGTGACGTAGCAAACGACAAGTAAAGTAAGCGCTCACTTACTCGCCGGTCCGTGGCTTCTGAACTTTTCAAGGCCGCTTGATTTTTTTTTTTGTCTTTTTTTTTTTCTTCGGCGATCGTTGGCGTCTCAATCTGGGCGCGTGACTCGCCGTGCGGTGCGAAGGTCAAATGGGCAGGCCAAAAAGGCCACGCTGCTGGAGACGAAATTGATATTTAAAAGCGCACTTTCCCGGTGCCAGTGGCATATAAGCACCTGCTTTTCCGAGAGAGTGCTTTGGTCTGAGCTGCGATTTCCATGCCCGGATGAGCAGTCCAGTCGGCGCCCAGAAGCAGCCGGTGGGGTTGTTGTCTTATATATTCGGCCACGTCTCCCTTCTGACACAAGGTCGTAATTAGAAACCTTCGGTCGGTTTCAGTGTTGTCTTCGTCAAATAATAATTTAAAAAAAAGAAACACACTGTGAGCTTTAACGTGCACCGAGACTGTACAGTGGGGGATGAGGGACACCGTACACTGGAGGTCTTCGGACCAATTTTTGACAACGTGGGGTTTTAGCTGCTAAGGTGCACGTAAACCTGCGTAAACGATCGATTCGCCTTACACGCGTCGCCTCGATTGAGGAAGGTTAAGAAATCCCTGCGTAAACATGGCTTACATGTTCAGCTTCCACTTCGCTCTTTCTTTTTCTTCCCACTCATTTAATGACGCCCCACCCCACCCCTTTTTGACGTTTTTTTATGACCATAGTTAAATGTACAAGAAATGACGCCTCCCCCCCCACCCCTCTTTGACGTTTTTTAAGACCATAGTTAAATGTACAAGAAATGATAATTACTCTTGCGCTACTGACCTTAATTGTGCGACTAGCTAAGCGAAACTGCCGGCTCTGAATATCTTTGACAAACGTTCCGGTACAGCAAGCAGGCACCCGACCTTTTGCACAGGACAATTAGAGGAGTCTTTCCGTTTCGCCATTCCATCGCCAAAGCTTGAAAGGGAGACTTAATCGCACCTTCGTTAAGTGACTCGTCTGAAGCGGGCAAAACCAATGGCATCTGCAGAATTTTCGTTGTACACATTCATTCGTGAATGGATTAAGAAACGTCGGGAATGAGACGTCTCTGCTCCTAAGGCTGCCATTTTGATTCTGTACTTGCATCATACGACCAGTGAAAACACGCCGACACAAGACGACGGCGTCAGAAAATGTCCACGTTGGGCTGTTTGTATTGTTTCCTTTGCGACTGCTATTTGAAGGAGGCGCGAACTGCGAAATCTTTGTCGTTCTGAAGAGCATTTGGCTGTAATACGCCGCGAGCAGTGGCTGTAATAAAACAGACTCCCTTGTCCTAATGTTACGAAGGCCTTCGTATGTTCCCACTTTCATAAATTAAGCTGTCTGGTCCCGGTATAGCTAAAGTAAGCACCAGCCTTGGTTCAAGGTAGGGTTCTAAAGTTTTCCATGAGCATAAAAAGGAAATTTTCTGAACATTTATTCAAAGATAACCGGTAAAGCGGCCGAGAAATGGTACTGTGCGTTACTAAACGATGCAATACAATGGTTGTTCGTTGCTTTTAAGGAAAGAAAACAAAACAAAACAAGCTGTTGTTCTTTCTGAAGTTGTTCGATCGTTCGATTTCTTAGTGACCTTCGCACAAAGGTCTGTTTAGACAGAGCTTCTATCTTTCAGAAAGGGGAGATTCCTCGCAGAACAAGAAAGAAATTAGAAACGGTAAAAATAAAAAAATAAAAGCGCGCGTGTGCTAGGAACTCCACATCCGAGCGCAGTAAAAGGCGACCGGAGCAGAGACATTCACGGGTCGATGCACCATCGCATGGAAGTCGCCGCGACTGCGCGCTTTTCACATTTGTTCGCTGAACAGACATTCGCGGGTCGAATTGTTCACTTAAATCGATTCGACAGATCCACTTCGCCTGCCCCATCCCGTTTTCCCTCTCAGCGCGTACATTATAGACCGCGTGCATGGCATAGTTGCCAGATCGATAGCGCTTCGCGTGCCAGTATGGCTGACGCATGGCATCTCACGCGACCTTCGATCTCGAAATGTGTCAAGGGAAAGGCAATGACACGAGTAGGTCATGAGGAAAAGAATAAAGCGGAACCATAAACGAAGAGTTTAGTAAAGATAGGCTTAAAAAAAAGAAAGGCCTACTGCGCATAAGACTTGCACGGAGAAATTAAAAGTTTTACTTCTATGTCTTTGTGTAAGTACGACGCAGAGTTGACATTAAATACGATAAAACACGTACATGCCGGGACCGAACACAAACTCTCCACTTGTCCGTCATACGTCGCGGCGATCACTGATTGTTAGAAAGCCTTAACTGTAGGACACGGTGCGTACACGGTGGCGAGACTGATGAAATGTTTGGCGTCACAATGCACACAAACAAATTACATCGTGTTATTTGACAGTTTAATATTTGCGCGTCGGTTCTCTTTTTCGAGTGTGTCCTCCAAAGTGGGCTCGTGCTATTGTTGAAGGAGTCTTCATTACCGTAGTCGTGGTAAAGATGAAGGCTCCTTCATCGATGGCTCTAATTCAAGCCCTCTTCGCTTTCTTTCTTTCTTTCTTTCTTTCTTTCTTTCTTTCTTTCTTTCTTTCTTTCTTTCTTTCTTTCTTTGAACATGGTGCTTTCAGGCACGGGCAGGCGCTATGCAATGCGCTTCCTTCGGCGTTGACAAGGCCGGCTTACTCACGCGATCATTCAAACTAATTCGTCCTTTCGCACACGACAGCGAGAACTGGGCCGGCGGGCCGCAATCCTTTCCACGCACCGACGAGTTCCCCCGTCTTCTCCAATCCATCGCTCATCTATAGTTCTCTCTCTCTCTCTCTTACTAATCCACCGCCTTCTCTCGGGGGAGCCTCGCTCGTTCATTCGGTCGTCCCAATGACACGGAGTGGAGAGCGCGCGCCTTAATCAATCGCGTCAACCTCGGCGCGCGGACAACGTGCGCTCGCATCGTCGCCGGCCCGTACCGACATCGGTCCGGGTGCAAGCGCCACTCTTTCCCTATCTTCCCTATCTATTCCCCACGGGAGCAGCGGTGTCGCCGTTCTTCTCTCTCACACACACACACACACACACACACACACACACACACACACACACACACACACACACACACACACACACACACACACACGCACACACGCACGCACGCACGCACGCACGCACGCACGCACGCACGCACGCACACACACACACACACACACACACACACACACCAGGAGTTCTGATGACTCGGCTGGCGGGTTCCACCAACCGATGACAGCCATGCGGCCTTGCTCCAATTTTTCATGATGATGATTATGATCATTATGATATTGTAAAGAGCGAGAGAGAAACGGGATACATTAAAAATCATTCTGTACAAGAGAGAGAAAGTAGACAGAGAGAGAGCTGTCTAATAAATTGCACTGGGCCGGTGCACGCTAAGGAACCCCAAGTGTTCGAAATTAATCCGGAGTCAACCGCAGGCAACGTGACTCGTAATCATATCGTGGCTTCGGAACGTAAAACCCCCGAATTTTAACACTCATCAAAGGCAGCACTCGATCACCCTTGCGTTTGCCACCGCTTCAAGATGCTTGAATAGAAGATAAATAGCCCGGTTTTCTACCCTGCACCGATGGACGGGCAAATAGATTTTAATAGACAGGAGTAAGACAAGTGTAACATACACAATAATTTCTCAACGCACAATATGGCGAACCCGCTCTCGTATGTAACAGGCGCAGCTAATGTGTCTCTCTGTGTGTCTCTCTCTCTCCTCATCTTAATTTGGTCGCGTCTTATAGTCGGCACTGCTGAAATAACTGTCCCGTGACGGTATGATTCAAAAGGAGGGGAAGGAGGGGTTGCTACCTTTAGGTTGCACGTGCAAACCTTCGTCGCGCCGCAAAACTAAAAGAAATCAAACGAAAGAGAGCACCAATAGGGCCGTAAAAGTACGAAAGACAAGTTTATAGAGCCCGATCGAACGTGCACAAAGTTCTGCGCGCGAGTCCCGGAAGCTCAAAGAAGAGCCTTTGTCGGGTGTATAGCCACGTGTTGTCGTATATTATGTCTCTCATTGTCAGTTAGCGCTGCTCACATTTCTAGTGTAAAGAAACGAGCATAGGAACATGCGATAACGTGCACCAAACGCACACAAACGCCCAAGTTTCCCAAGCTGGCAGAAGCTCACAGTACTGTAGATGAGAGGATGAACGCAACTACGTATGACTACATAACATACGACATAACTACGTAGAACAAACTTAACAACGTGCACCAGACGTAGCATACCATATACAGTATTTAGACATTTGAAGTATGTATAGCGGACACCGGAATACGTAATAGGGATCCAAGGCATTCTAAGTGTCAAATATTTTTATTGCATTCTCTTCCTACCGCTATCTTTCTTTTCTTTCTTCCTGTCATTTCTTACGGGAAAAGCTACGCAGTGCCTTTATTCCGAAGATTACGTGGAAGCAGAAAATGGAGAAAAGGGGAAGTGTATACTCGCTTGCAAACGATGGATAACTGTTTAGTGAGTTGTCTGGTCCTGACAAGTTGAGTTGAGTTGAGTGGTTGTAGGCTACTGGTGGGATTAGCCTTGCAGTTGCGGCTGGCAATTGCTCCACCGCTGGTCCTGACAACTCTTTGTTGGTGTAGCACAGATTCATTCGTTCGTTCGTTCGCTACGACACTGTAAATGTCGAGAACACGAAGAAGCCGGTACACCCTCCTGGCGCCGACGTCTCATTATTTAGTCACGTCCATAAACAGAAAGAGAAGATATACGAGTTAGGGCGGCTCACCTACGCGTAGCCGGCGGAACGAGCGAGCTGGAGCCAGTTTCCCCGATTATTCCCCACAGTCTGGGAGAGAGCGCGCCCTCCCTTTCTCCCCGTGGAGCACGCGGGAAATGGGGAAAGCCGGAGGCGCCCGACGGGAGTCCAGCGTGCCGGGTCAAGCGAGCCTCGGCGACCGGCGCGAGAAAGGAATTGGGTCAGCCGGTCGAGGCCGGCGTGAGTGCCCCTCCCTTATCAAGCCCGCACGTACGCATGCAGCCAGGAAGTTACGCGGTCTCCCGGGGGTTCCGGGTTTGGGGAGGAAGCCGTGCCGAAAAAAGCGGAAGCCAACCGATGGTGAACTCTGGGATCTCGATTATGCGACGAGATCTCGGATGCCGGCGTGTTATGTGTGGCGCCGGCGCGTAATCCACCCCTGGGCGCTCGCCACGCACGTCGAAAGGAGTGGACTCGCCCCAATGTTGTGTCGGGGCGGGAAAGAAAAGCTTCCGCGTGCGAGCGAAAAAGAAAGGAAAAAATAAAACGCAATAGAAAAATGGCGCGACACAACAAAGAGATCTGCGTATATGGAGCGGACGAGCGCGGAGTGCTTTTCGTAGCTGTGTGGAAAGTTCAGCACTAAATTTCTCAGCCGGATGACGTCAGCGTCCGGGAGAAAGCTTTACGAGACGACCAGATTTACGTGCGCCAGAAACAACGAGAAAGTGAGAAAAAAACAAACAAAGCGAAAATGAAATGGTGAGTGCTGACGTGCGCATGTCGATAGGTATAATTATAGTTGCGTCTTTTAACAAACGTAAATGTGCCCCGCAACTGTTTGCCGTGTTGCTTGTGTGACGTATTGATAGAGGCCAAGTCAGTCGACTTACTGTTGCGCCTTTTGCCGGGCGTCATGAAAATAATGTATTGTCAAAACAGCGAGTACAGGTAATGGCAGAAACATACCAATTGATTTTGCCAGTGGGTCAGATCTTGCAGCGGTGCCGCCGACAACAATGCACAAAAATTATGAAGGTCTGTCAATGCCATAAGGTTCTTAACAGATGACTTAACAAAAGAAGTTACCAGTAGGCTATACGTGAAACACGACACACACGACACACACGACACACACACACACACACACACACACACACACACACACACACACACACACACACACACACACACACACACACACACACACACACACACACACACACACACACACACACACACACACACAAGCCCCCTTGCCGAAAAGCTGGCTTTCGGCTGACGTCTTTCCTCTTTGGCTCGCCTTCATGTGAGATCTTTCGTCAGGTTCTGATGGTGACGTTGAATATATTTCGCGTAGGACCAACGATGCCTGCGCAGGCTGGCGACATTTCGTCAAGGGCACAACAGTGACCCTGCAATATTAAAAAAAAAAGTGGCGATCTTTCCTTCCTTAGTAGCTGCTCTTTTCACCGGTGGGAGCCTTGAATTCGGGAACGTGTGTGTGTATACTCGCCGGACCGGCTCACCTCTCCGCAGACGTGGACGCTTCCTGCAGAAGCGAAAACAAAGCTGACTGGCACGTATGCGCCGTCGCTCCGGCGTCGACAGCATCGCCGCCCTCTCCTCTCGTACACCTGCCTCTCTCTCTCTCTTACACTTCACCGGCGAATACGGTTCCAAGCGTTTCTACGCGCCCGGGCCACATAGCAGTGGGGGGCGTTATTTTGAATCTCCGCGTTTATTTTTCAAAAAAGAACCTCCGCGGGCGCCCGTCTCCGAAGGCATCGCCGGCGTAAGCGTCTCGGCGTGCGAGCACTTCAGCGCGTGATGTATGGACTGCGCGGACCGGAGAAAGTGAGCGGCGGTGGGGGAGGGGGAACAAACTTTATTCGGGAAGGGGCCGGGGTTCGAGAACGCGCTCGCCGTTTTTCCCCGAACTTGGTGAGGCGCGGTGTTTGTTTGGGAATGCTGAACAAGCTGCGCCGTTTCTTTTTGTTGCTTTTGATGTTTGTTTTTTTTGCCTTCTAATACTTATGTGAGATGTCGTACATCATTCGTCTTCCACAGTGCAAGGGAGGATCGGATTTCTGGGAGGCGCTGCCGCTCAGACTCTTCGTGTGAACGTCCTTCGTCTCTCCCCCTACTTTTCTTGCTGTTTTCTTTTTTGTTCTCACAACGGGACAACAGTGCAGACAACTAAACAAAAATTGTCTATTTTTGTGCGCGAACATTTAGCAAACTGCTCATCCTTCACGGCGAGCACCCTCTTGCTGCTTTTCTTCGTTACATGCAAGCTCCTTTCCAATCTCTTACAGCTTATAAAATTTATCAATTACGTCGCAGCGACGTCGGTGTCGTAGGGCTAGAGTTTATATTTTATACATATGGTGGTAGTATGTGTAGCACTGCGGTAATCGTTAGCCAGTGCGCCACGACGTTTAGGCACAGCCATGCGAACATCCGAGATCCGTCCAGTTGCTCCGCATCGCAGATCTCGGAGGCGACGACGTAGCTGGACAGAACAGTATGCGCGTCGCCTTATGAAGTACGAGTTTTACGGCTTCCCTACGGCTTACTTACGGCTTTTACGGCTTACTGCTTCCTTCGCTGCGAGCTTATCTCGCAGTCGTGGCCAGGTAGGATGCGGCTTTCGGCATACGTCGGTTATCGCGCGCGCATATAGCCGCGGTTGCCCGTGATTCAAAAAAACTGGGGCAACGTAAGAGTAAACCGCTATTCGCCGTGAAATGAACCGAGTTCTTCGTTGTCACGTCGATAATTCTGCTCACACATTGGCTCGCATTGCCCCCGCAGGAAATACTCGAATCGTGAGCTTTCATTTAACCTTTTCTGTCTTTCTCTCAGTCTCAGCTATATGTTGCGTCTTTCCATGCGGCGACACGACGCTGTGCTTTAGTCGCTCCACATAGTGAGAATGTTTGCACACTCGCAGTTCATGCGACCATTGTCCTCATACTGCTCCTGCGGTTTATTTCTGTGAGCTAGGCCTAACTCGAGCAAGCGACTTAGGCCTAACACTGCAGGAGCTCTTCACGTAGGCAAAAAAAAAGAAAGGAGAAAGCACCGTCAGAAGTAAAGGTCTGGCAACCTATTCCATTAACGGAATGCGCGAAAGAACGCCATTATAGTCCGTGTTTCGAGATTTATTAAGCGTTGCCCTTGCAGCCTGCAATGACCGTATATGTAATGCATTAAGCAAGTACGTGCATTTTTTCGCTAATGTAAACAGGCTAGCTTTGGCCAACACAACAGAAATCTCGTAAGGCAGTCACTATCAGCTAATCACGTCTGATTCCCTCGACATGGTCACATATTGTCCGTCTCCAGATTTACCTATATATCGCGAACGAATCCACCCAAATCCCGATCCCGCCAGGCCCGAACCAGCGCTGAGGACTAAAGAGCAGGAATGCATGCGGCTGCGGCTGCTGCCACATCTACGGCCTTTTCTTTTTTTTTGTCAGCTTTGTCGTCGTCGAATCAGATGTGACGTCAGTGTGGATTATACCCGCAGGATTGGACGAACCCGAAGACCACTGACGCGCGCCTCCCCTTTGATTCAGAGGCAAGCTGCGTCCAATTAGGTCAAGCAGCACCCATGAAATCGAAAAAGACGGGAGGGGTAATTCGGTGGCTACTAGCGTCTTCTGACCCTGCGTAGACTGTCACAACCTATTAGGCCAGACCGGCGAATGCTATCTTTCTATGGCTTCCCTCTGAGCAGCGAAAGAAAAAAAAAAATTGGCGTCCAGCTAATTACCGCCGAGGGCCCCATAAAGCGGGAACAGATGCCGGTCGCACGAAAGTCAAACGCTGTACGCGAGGATACAGAACAGTCACGGAAAGGGGAATCTAAATTGGCACCTTGCACCGCCGTGCCCGAAAGTAGTCTGTCAACTGTTTAGGGTGAGCTCACTTTGTCCTTAACCAGGACCTCTCCTCTCACACTTCAGAGTTCTTTACAGCATCATTTCATGTTTTCGTGGCGTTGCAGTGTACACTGGTCCGTGTGCTTTTATTTTAGGACTGCAATCAATGGTATGGGAACAACAACAACAATGACGACGACGATGACGACAGCGAAAATCAACTGGCCATCTTGCTACGGCTAAAAGCGGTCCATGGTCAGCCGCGGAGGGTTTACTGAAATCTGTTTAACGGAAGTTTCAAATAAGACTCAACGTGGCGGCCACAAGGCTGGGACCTTCGGGCTGGTGAACACGAGGTCGTGGATGCGCCTCTCAGCCTCGGCGGCCACGTTTCGACGAGAGCTTGGAATGCAAAACGCTTGTGCGCTAAGCACTTGGGGAACGTTTAAGACCTCCATGTGGTCGAAATCAACCCAATGACCCACAATATACTGCATTCCTTATAACGAAACTATACAAATAAGCCAACTGTCGGTGAAGCCAACGAAAGCAATAGGGGTAATTCGGCTGCGGTTGAAATGATGAAAGTGAACGAAAAGATATAGCTTGTCGCCAGCAGGGACCGAACCCTCAACCTTCGCCATTACGCGAAACAGCATAGCGAAACTGCGGCTTTGGCGCGCAAAACCGCATCAGTCATTATTACCATTACTGAGTGAGACGAGCTACGGGTAACAGCTGAAACCAGAACGAAAACGAAAAAAAAAACTATAAGGCTGATCGTAGACACATGTGTCTTGGCTTTAGTCCTTTTCAATATGTTTACGAAAGTCGAAGTATAATCCGAGAAATGGACGAGCCTGCGGGCTTTTCGACGACAGCGCGACCGGTTGCTATTTCGATTCCCTTGGTTCTGTCTCTGCAACCAGAAGAAGCCTTTCACAACGCGAAATAGACGACAGCGCTTGCAGTCACGTTGTTTGTCAGCGCTGTTTAGTTTTTTTTTTTTTTTCACTCGTGATGCGCATGTCACGAATTGCTCCCGACAAGACAGAATTGAGCCGCACAGTCGATTTCGTGACGCAAACTATGGTTGCGCGGTGGGATTGTTGGTGGGCCGTACAATACGCTAAGGCCTTCGGCGTAGCGCACCCTAAATAATATCGGGCGTGTGTGTGTGTTTGTGTCGCCCGTTTCCTCCCGTAGGCTGTTTCGCGCGCTCCGCGCCTAAGGCCATTCGTTACGCAAAGCTTGTTGCGGGCTCCGAACACGAGACTCGAACTTACGAAACTCTTCCTCTCGGCAAACCCTGACACGCCGAGACTTTGTTCTGGGACAGACAGCAGTTTCAGAAATGCCCGAGCAAGAAGACCGGTCGGCCAGCGCCCCATTGCGCAACACGTGACGACTTTCGCGGAGAAAAAAACCCCTAGCGGCGGGCGCCATGTTCATGCGAGGATGACGTCACGCAGTTGCCTTTCTTCTTCTCCTTATCTTCTTTATCCTCCTTCTTCTCGTTATCCTCCTCTTTCTGCTTCTTCTCCTCCTTCTTCTCCTTATCCTCCTCCTTCTCCTTCTTCCATATCTGTTCGTCACTGAAGTGTTTACTGCATGGCATGATGCGTAACAACCGAATTTACTCGAGGCACGCCGTGAAGGAGTTGTCGGTGGGGTTGGGAAAGGAGTCGGGAGAGGGGGGAGTAGTCGACGCGGAGTAAAGAGTAAATATAATCGAGAACAAATCGTACATGTTGCTGAGGATGCATGTTTTCTGAAAGTAGGGTGCGCAAGGAGTGTCCTTCTATAGATTGTGTAGGAACGTCATCCTCGGCGGCAGTCACAAACACTGTTGGCAACACATTGTCGCGATTCTATCAGTTGAAGTAAGCAAACAGTGTAGCAGTACATAACGTATTGTTCTTTTTTTTTTTTGGCTGCGCCTGGTTTATAAAAAAGATTTCCTGTAGCAGATGGTACGATTCTAGCCATTCAGCTTAATTACTCGTTAAGGCAGCCATTCTACGATATACTGACATACTTAATTGAACAGTTAGCATAAGTACACCAATGAACTTTTTAATTAAGTTCCGAAATATGCGCCGCCACCACTTCCGGGTAAAAATGTACTGTTGTTCCACTCGTCTTTTTTAAAAGAAACTGTTTTCTTGTGTTGAAGCACAAGAGTATCTGAGCCCCTTTCAAAATTAATTTCGAAACTGGTGTTCGGAGAATTCGCTCCAAATGGATACTGCCCTGCGAACTTACCGGCTACAGGTCGTAAATTTAGATATGTGCTGTAAAATAATTAAAGCAAAAGTTAATTAATGTAATTACATTACTTGTTCAATTATGCATTTTTGATTTCTCGTAAAAGTGATAGCCTCCTCATCGAATAATTTAGCTTGATGATTGGATCTACGCTGTCTGCCATAGGCAATTTTTAAAAAAATTGGCAGAGATAAAACAACAATGATATAGTAGCATGACATACGCATACTCATGCCTCCCTCGAAGGAATAACCACCGTCGCTGTCTCATCGTATACTCTTAGTCAAGCTCCTGGATAACGTCCTGCGAATAAGCGGCACTTGTTGTTGGGCGTTGCTTTTACCAAAGCCTACGCATTCCGCATAGGGATGACCGACACCGCAACCTGTGACCACTGCGGCCATAGAAAATCGATTGACCATATTTTGTGCAGCTGCCCGCAGTACATTCGACGGAGGGAATGCCTTCGCCAGGAACTCGACCAGCTGGACGACCCAATGCTTTCGGAAAAAAGAATTTTACACCATCGAAAGGACCTACCGTCACAGAAGAAGGCCGTGCAAGCACTATTGCGCCTCTTGCGATCTACCGGCCTTTGTGAACGTCTTTAACTGGAACGCCTCTTGTGGGTGTGTGCCTCCGTGTGTGCGTGTTTTCTTTAACGTTTTTCTCTCTGTCCTCTTCCTAACCCCTATCTCCCATCCCCAGCGCAGGGTAGCAAACCGGAGACTGAAATTGGGTTAACCTCCCTGCCTTTCCTCTTTATTTCTCTCTCTCTCTCGCTCTCTCTCGGAATGCCCGCGTAAACCCGCCCTATAGTGAGCGGACCTTGAACCGACAGTATCCCTGACCATTGCGAACGTTACACAACAGCTCTCGAGTGACTCTACTCGAGGCTGCATGCACACGGACAGTCAAGAAGAGGGCGTAAAGAGCTTGAACTTTCTGGGCAAACTTCCTATGGAAGATTTCAACCCACGGCCGGTTCTGACTTCGCAATGCACAGACAAGAAGAGCGTTGCATACGATCCCTTTATGGGCTGCGTATATACCTCGTTTCGCAAGTACACATCGACGACTCTTTCGTTTCGATAACACTTGGATGGTGGCCAAGGAATGACGCAGTGTCTTCGCTCCTACAAACCCTCCCACTCCCTCTCCTTCCCCACCCTCCCCTATACGCCTGACTTAATTTTTTTTCTTCTTGCTTAACAGTATATGATTGTCGTGGCCATTGCAGATGAAATGCGACATCAAGGGTACCATAGGCCTCTAGTGTCACAATATTAATTCACTGCGCAACTGCGTAAGAAGAGATGCAACCGTATGCATTCTGGTCAACGAACTGAGTCTTCACAACTGCTTACGCTGGATCGAACCTCCTTGGGTGACAGTATATATAGAAATAACGTAGAAGATATCAGTAAAGGAAACGTATGGAAAAATGTAAGGGAAAAGAACCCGTCTTTCTGATATCCCCATTTTTTACCTCTAAATTCTTTCTTAACCCGCGCCCACAAAGTTCGAACACCATTCTACGTCACAGATAATTAAAACAACTTGCTCACACGTATTTCTGGCCACGCATATATTGGTATGAAGAAAACAGCGAAGCAATAATTGAGGAAAAATTAATTGGTACGGTAATTACTTAATTAGTAATGCATTTGCTGAACTGTCCACAACTGAACATTCCCTCCCTACAAAATATTAGAAGCGCTAGTATGTGCTGTACACTGGGTTTACAGCACTAGATCAGGTTTTTCAGGCATCAAATTCAGCGCATCAAAAACGATGCGTTGGGGTTTGTGGGATTAATTTTTTTTCAACTCGTGTTCATGCCTAATTTCGTTGCGATACGCACGTTGTCCAAGGCCGTCGAAAATGGCGTATCCGGGATATTATTTCCCCCGCACGAGTTTCGCATAAACGCGCTCGTTCAACCGTGATAGCCGGCCTTGAATTGTTGAAGAAACGAATACCAGTCAAGAAAAAAAAAAATAAAGCAAGAAGGCATTTTATGGAAAGCAAATGGGATGACATCTGAACGAAAACTCTCAACCATCTTTCGCTTGGAAGCCTCTCGTTGAGAGGGCGAAAAGAGAGACGCAATTTCCTCTCAAAAACCATCCATCTGCCTGCAAGTTCGAATGAAGCGATGAGGCGCGGTTCGAACACTGTAATCTTTATCAATAAGCAGTGACGCGAAGACGCGTATAAAACAGATCATCGAGCAACATCGAGAAATGCGACGCGACCGCTTACGCGACATCCTTGCATGTCGGTGGGGGGGGGGGGGGGGGGGGGGAGAGCTATAGTAATTAATAACCGATGTGAAAATACGCCGAGAACGAGAAACGGGGAGAAGGAAGGAAGGAAGGAGAGAGAGAGAGAGAGAGCAATAGGGCACCGAAGATGCGCCATACAAGGCACAAAGTGAACGAACAATGGTATTTCCGCCGGCGCTTTCCGCTCCAATGTTCTTTTGAAACTCGCGGCACACGCGACGTAGTAGTACACTTCGTTTCGTCTTCGTTTTTTTTTGTCTCGTTCCCTTTCTTTCGTTCTCCCCCACGAGCGTCTCGTGGCTGTATGACGGCGAATACAGGCGCGTACGAGTCTTTCTGGGGGCTCACGCATTTCTGCCCTGCCCCGCGGAATTCTAATGAGTGCCGCGACATCACTTTCAGGGTCGTTGGGCGCGCGCTGGAATTAAGGCGAACAACAACGGAAACGCCTAAAAAACAAAAGAGAGAAAAAAAAGATAAGCGATAGCGGGAGCAAAAAAGGCGGCGTACTATGATACAAAGGAACGGAACTGAGTGTCACCGCGAGAAAGGGAGAAAGTTTCTTGTGAAAAGTTTCAAACGAGGAAAACTTCTCTCGCTGCGGAGAGCGCGCTCGACGATGGGTGGAGGCACTCGGGAATCCAGCGGAGCAAATGTGTGCAGGGCGTGCTGAATCTAGGATGCAGCTGCGTATACGTATTCACTTTATACGTCTATACATTGCGTACACATCGTAAATTCGCGGTTTCTTACGGGAAACTGTACTGCATATGAGAGATAGAGAGAAAGAGAGAGGCGAAAGAAAGACAGGGGAGTTAACCAGAGATTATCTCCCGTTGGCTGCCTTGTACCGGGGGACGGGCAATGGGGTGCGATAGGTGAGAGGGAGAAGAATTAAAACAAACATCCAGACACACGCGATAGAGAACTGTTTCTGTGGGCACTGTCGCGCAGTCTGCGAAGGCCTTCCTAGTGTTACGCACTGCCACCGTCGAATCCTACGTCATGCAGTGTACAGTCATTATTTAATAATAATAATATTTGGGGTTTTACGTGCCAAAACCACTTTCTGATTATGAGGCACGCCGTAGTGGAGGACTCCGGAAATTTTGACCACCTGGGGTTCTTTAACGTGCACCTAAATCTAAGCACACGGGTGTCAGTCATTATTTGTCACAAAGTCCCGTTGTCTTTTAAGTAAAGCAATGCACTTTGTATGTATACATGTGGCGTGTTGTATATGTTGTACTTCTGGTACGTGGACTTGTAACTCGTGGGAAAAGTGAGTTCTGTGTATGCTTTAGGCATGTACGGCAACTTTGAAGGGCAGAAACATTTTTTTTCATAGTTTCAGAAATAAGCGACGATCTTTACTGGAAAATGCTTCGCCGTATTAAATGAACGCTTTTATTTGTTCTGGAATGTTAAGCGATGAACCCGTGAAATTAAGAGCTGCAGGAACGTAGATAAATAACCATCTGGGTTCCAGAAAACAAATACAGGCAGACATGACTGGTATACCGCGGAAGCACGCAGGCACTATTTATGTCAACGTGCATTGACCAGATATAACGTTTGGACCACCAAGGATACAAGATACAACAAGGAACATTGGGACATGAAAAATGTAGAACTATAATTCTCACGAGAGAAAAAAAAAAGAAGAGACAAGCAAATCGCGTGCTAGAAAACAGCATTATTGTATAGTTGTAGCAAAATGTACTGCTTCAATGAAACGGCTGTCACGTGGGCTTGGCTGGGATGTCTCGATTAAAATTAAATTACAGGGTTTTACGTGCCAAAAGCACTTTCTGATTATGAGGCACGTCGTAGTGGGGGACTCCGGAAATTTTGACCACCTGGGGTTCTTTAACGGTATGTCTCGATTATGCTTTGCTATGTTTGAAGGCTAGCATTAATGTTACTAAAATAAGAAGCTACAATATACACCGAAATTCAGAGCCATACCTGTTTTGTGTAGCCGCAGTAACAGGTCCTTCGATATTGAAATAAATAAATAAACACACAAACAAAAAAAATCTACGTGAAAACACTTTCGCATCATTGTGTCCCCATGAACAGCTATTCGCGGACTCCGGTATTTTGACTGCACACAATTCCGCGACCGTCCTTGAGTCTCCTTAATGTTATGGCACTTCACTTCGGGACCCCCCTCCTCTCTTAATCCTGTGCCCTGTATCTGTCATCAGCGTCATTTGCACAAGAAAGAAAGGAATACTGTGCGAGGTACACCCTCAGAGGCGGCGACCGGCTTTCGCGGCGAGGCACGGAACTTTCGCCGCGAAGTCGTGGCGCTCGCGAGCGACTCCGGAAAGACGCGGCAAGGCATAAATGTCAAAAAAAGAAAAAAAAAGAAGGAGAAAGGAGGAGAAGTGCCACGGTCTCCGAGCGGGAGAGTGGGTGGGGAGGTGAAAGAGGGAATGACAACTCGAGGCTGGATCAACGTTTTTAAAAGAGAGTCGTTTATCCTGCTGCGCTTTAAAACGCGGACGAGAAACGTAGCAGAGGGGCGGCGGCTTTGCGTCTGGCACGAAAACAATTAGGACAGTTTAAAGGTCGGCGCGCGCTGTCTCGCTCCCCGAGCTACGGTGACAGCGGCGGATACGTGGTGGAGGAGGAGGAGGAATAGCGCAGGGCTTTTCTAGAGTGCACGCGAGAAGCCGCTTAATGATGGTGTCACGCCGGCGTCTTATACTGCCGCTCGGATTATCCCCGCCGGAGGAGTTCGGGGGGACGCCGGCCGCGGCTTCCGTTTTCTTTCTGGCCCGCTGCTTATTATGCACGCTCGGCGTCGTCCGGCGATTTAGAAGTCGGAAAGCCAAGGCCAACAACGGTCGCTGGTCGTTAAATGTGAGCGAACTCGGAAAGGTTATAAGGGGCCAGAGAGAAAGAGAGAGAGAGCTTGAATTGCGAAGAAGAAAGAAAGAAAAGGAAATAAACCTACGGGAAGAGCAGGCGGCGAGGCAAATCGGAAGGTTAGGAAAAGCCGGGCCGAAAGTTTCAGGTCGTAATAGCTTAGTATGAGCGAATAACGAGGGGGGGGGGGTTATCATAGTCAAGGATTCGAGAAGATTTACTGCTGCACGGTGAATATGCGGAATATAATTTCCGTGCAGGAGGAAATGTTAATAAACGAGTCAGCGTGAGTAGGAGGAATATTCTCTCTCTCTCTCTCTCTCACACACACACATACACACAGACACACACACACACACACACACACACACACACACACACACACACACACACACACACACACACACACACACACACACACACACACAAAGAAAGAAAAAAACAAACAAATTGTTCTTCTCAACTGATTCTGAAACACCTATAGCACTATCCCAAACACCTATAGCACTAGCTCAAACAAGTGTAGAGCTATGGTCAAATTTCGCGTTCGGGATCGGGTATCGTAATCATGGGTGAATTTTTTCTATGTGAAGATCGTGATTTCATTGCTGAAACGAACGCTCAATAAACGGCCACTTATAGCCTTCCGCTGCGCCATCACGGTTTCGTAAGAAAGAAAGAGATACTTTAGGTGGCGCTTTAAACCGAAATAAAGATGAGCTACATTAGCACTTTACCTTGTGGAACAAAAAAATTAATTATAAACAAGATATATTACCAGTAAGCTTGTGAAAGGAGACTTGGCAAGCGGGAAAGAACGCAAAAGTGAAAGACAGGTAGCGACGCTGTATTCAAGTTTTCGCAACAAGCTTGAAGTGACGTCACGGGCTTCGAGGGCATCTCCTCAGGCCCAGCTCAATTTGCCTTTTTTGCCAGAGATGGACTGCGTTGTGTTCTAAAAAGAGCCAAAGGTTGAAATTGGCAACTATGTGTAATATATATATATATATATATATATATATATATATATATATATATATATATATATATATATATATATATATATATATATATATATATATATTCTTGTTTTGGAGCCGCAACGGCTAAAGTACGAGAAGGCATACTTGGAAACCTGTGTCGTCACACTGACGTGCACCGGACGTTGGGCTCAATGAAATTGAAGCTTCGAACTTCATTTTCTTTTTCAGCTATCAGCTTATCGCCACACAATAACCGATGACTCAACTAGAGTGTTGAAAGAATAGTTTATCAGTCTGAACTGATTTCGGCGTTTCCCTTTAGAGCCTCTTCAATGATGCGGATAAAGGCCAGAGCCAAATGCGGCACAGCGCGTGATGAACGATCTGATCTGAAGCACTTCTAAAGCACCCGAGCGAGGGCATTTGCTTAACTCATTCATTTTCACCGTTTCCAAGCAGGTGCACTGCAAAGGCACGCTAACATGGGAGTGTGGGCAGATGAGTTGAGATGTCTGCAGCGCCCTTGGCCTGCTCTCGTTCGGTTCACGAAGCTCATGTAACCGGCGAACTGAAATTTACAAATCAAATCAAATATCGAATCATAAGCATACAGCCCGCCGAGTAGAAGTGGTGTGCCATTAGAAATGACCACTGGCTCGCCACAACATTTCGTTAGAATCTATTAAAAATTTCGTAAACCAACCTTACATACGTGCGAAATGATGCATAGATGTGCACGCATCTTTTATCTGGAAATGTACGCATACTTTTAAACTTAGCTTCTCACTAAGCAGGCTTTCCTTTTTTTATTCGCCTTTTTTTCGCATTGGGTGTAGGGGAAACCAGCCAAATGTTCATGGTTTTTTGTTCTAAATCGGCCGTTCTAAATGGCAGGTCGGTTGTTCTAAATCGGTTGTTCTAAATGGCAGGTCAAAATGTTTCGGGCTCTGCCTGCGTGGTCTCGCGCCCACCCATATGGGGGGGGGGGGGGGGGGACTCGAAACAACTTGACCTATCACGTAGGGTTGACGGCAGATTTGGAGTAAAAACAGTTTGAAGTGTGCCTCATACCTAAAGCTTCACGACTTATATGCAATGGGAAATGCATAGCGTTTCGTTTCCTCTTGTGGCGGCTAAGCGCCAAGTAAGTAGCGAGAGTTGGCGCAGCTTTGTTCTGCGTGAAGCAACAATAAATCATGAATAAAATGCGTACTTATAATGCCGGCATTTAGCTATCTACAAGGCACACAGAACTCTTAGTGGAATAGAGCCTGGTATTTAAATCCTTCTAGGATTTCTTGCATTTAGGGCGCACAATTCTGTTAATTGCGACTGTATGGTGCGCCTTCCATAGCGCGGAATTTGACCGAGGGAGTAATGCCGTCGACCAAATCTCAGTTCTACGCAATGGAACGATAAACCACCACATGAAATCCTGTCGATATAGTGTCGGCTTACATGTATTCATCAAATACACAGACTTCAAAACAATCGGAAATTATGTTGAACGGCTTCCATTTGACTATCTTAGATTTCGCGCACCTTGTTTACCTCTTTCTTTTTCTTTTTTTTTTTTTTTGCCACTGCAGGCATGTGCCCATTCTTGACTAATTCCTTTCAGATTGGGTAAATGCTACTGTGAAACAAGAATGGTTATGTTTAGATACGCGTTGGGATTTTCTTTGGGTACTACCCTCCCATCACTATTCTTTCCTAGAGAAACGTTCACACACCGTCTTTATGAATGGCGCGCTGCGTAGACGTAAACCAGTGCACGAGATTAATGTTGCAGCCTGTGCGACACAACACCCAGGACGTTTCTTCGCCGCAGCTCAACGAGACAGTCGTCACACCGTCGCCGTCACGCTATATCGACGTCACGCTATATCGACGTCACCCTCGTCGCGGCCTAACCTCCACGTCGCGTCACACACTCACGTTACACGCACATTTGTTCGCCTTACACAAACGCGTTCATTCTTTTTTTTTTTTTCCGGTAACGGTTTGAAGGAAGCCCGAACGATGTTGGGCAAAGCCAGCTAACGCGCGCAATGCAGTTCGCGTAGCATCGACCCTCCTCCCCCCCTCCCCCCCCACATTGCTCAGGATCGCAGTAATTTTCTTTGACAAACTTCGACGACAACAGTTTGCATCTGGCAGAATTTCTGAGGTCGCGAATCACGTTGAAGCTACAGCGCGGCAAAACGGGTCCGCACCGTAAACGATCGCCGGTCCGATGATCGATGACTCGATGTTGCAACCTCCGCGAGCGCCTATTCAGTGTGGTCAATCACGGTGGTTGGTTGCCCGGGCTCGCTCGCTCCTCTCGCACGCACTCCAGAACTCCCCCCCCCTTTCCCCCCCAAACTACAGCGCCTCCCTCATTGGGGATAATGGTTCACTCGTCGCGACAGAACGCGCCGTATGCCGACAGTGCTGGCGCAATTAAAGCGCTCAACGAGCTCCTGATTATTGGCTAGATTGCGGATCGTCAAAGCTCTGAACAGCTCGGAGCGATCCGTCCGAGCATAATGTGTCGAGATCGATGAGCGATCTGCATAGAGAGTACAGGAGACTGCGAAAGGGTGGCATACGTATGTTTGGCGCGCAGTCACCTCGCTTTCCTTGCCCGAACGGGGCGTGCGCCTGTAATACAGAGACAAGTTGGAGCGCGTGACGTCACGAAGGCGGTATTGGGGGGGGGGGGGGGGGGGGTGAGCGGCTGGTGGATTCGGTGTAGGCAGTATATAAAGAAGGCACTCCCCACCCAGTGAAGTGGACGCACGAACTTGTCTGAAATGACGCTGCAATCATGGCAAACTCAACTGGCGTGACATCTTTCACAAAATGGGGTTCGGTGCTTGGGGGGCGTGTCTTCAAAGCGATTTTCTCTTTAAAAAATAAGATTTCCGCTCGAAATGCCGAAGAGCGGAGAGTTTAACTATCGGCCGATTAGTTCGATCGGCTATGCAAATGTTGGATGCTTCTCTCGCCAGCTTGCTCACAATGGTTATATGAACATGCGGTGATTCAAATTGATATAGAGCCCCTCGGTAGGGCATCTCACACAGTCCGTGCGCTGTTTTAGGACGTCGAATATATTAAGATGGTCTAATTATTTATTCATAATAGGGGCGCAACGATGGTTACAATAGGCGGATTGTGCTTTGTGTGAGCGTTCCGTCTTATCGAGCCTATTGACGCGAGCGGCGCCTGGTGCCTGGTTGTCTGGTGATAAGCGGTCAGCTCTAAATCCAGCTGAACGGATACGCGCTACAATGGTCTTCCGACGCCCACCATGCAAATGATAATTACTAGAGCAAGAATCTATGAGGACCAAAGTCGTAGACATAGAGACGGGTTTATAAACGGCATTCGTGTTTTTTTTTTCATTTATTAGCACGCAGGTAGTAAATATTGAAACAAAAACAAAAAGGATACACACAGACACTGTATTTCCACCACAGTATGTGACCGCACCCTATGCGTGTCTTTCAGAGATGAAAATTTTACTAAGAGGGATTCGCGCATGTGGAGTGGCGATAACTACTCTGTAGATATACGGGTCCCAGAAACCTTCGACCTTTGATACACCTTTGGTGGCAGCGCTGGTGCGTGGCTTCTTTTCTCTATATCCCTTTATCCGTCCGTCCGTCCGTCCGTCCGTCCGTCCGTCCGTCCGTCCGTCCGTCCGTCCGTCCGTCTGCCGTCTGTCCGTCCGTCCGTCTGTCTGCCTGTCCTGACCATTTCTGCTGCTACAGAACAGCCGTCACATATCGATTGAGAGGAAACAGGTGAAAAAAAAAAACAAGATAGCTGGATAGATAGACTAAATAAGGGGGAGTACCGGTGCTTCGTTAGATGAATGATAAAGCACGTTTGATGCAGCGCGTGCTGTACGTTCCAGCCGCCGGTTCGATCGAATTAGCGGGAGCCGTCGCTCGTCGCTTCTGCTAGCTTTGCTGACGATCAATAAACGTGCGGAAACCGATGTGTTGCCGCCGGAGTTTCAATTTTCGTGGCTTGCGCTTATTTTCTTGCTTTGCGTGGCCCGTATAACGAAATTCAATTATCCTGACGCTGCCGTTCAATTTATTTGTTGTCTTTGGTTCAAGTGGACTGGGGGCATATTTTCTTCAGGTTCTCTTTTTTTTTTCGTTCGTAAATGAAATTTAGTGAAGAAGTGAGAACCTTGAAAACGATCCAGGCCAGGCTTCATTAATATGCACTGCTTGGTGCTTGGACGGAACAGGCACTGTCATCAACTTGGTTCGTTGTTTTTATTCTTAGCTTTTGGGTAAACCTAGGCTTTCATTGCTTTCGTTCAGTCGTGCCTTCCTCAACATGTCGTGCTTCCTGGACGCTTATCAACAACGCGCACGGACTAGCTCAAAAGCCATCACTTGTGAGCCTTAATACTGCGTTAATCTTATAGTTCCGTTTCTTGTAGTCTTTGAAATCAAAAGAAAGTCATTTTCTTTTAGTCTTTGAAATTAAAAGTCAATTTCTTTTAGTCTTTGAAATTAAGTCATGTTCTTCTAGTCTTTGAAATCGAAAGTAATTTCTTAGTCTTTGAAATCAAGTCAATTTCTTTTAGTCTTTGAAATGAAAAGTTATTTTCTTTTAGTCTTTGAAATCAAGTCATTTTCTTTTAGTCTCTGAAATCGAGTCAATTTCTTTATAGTCTGAAATGAAAAGTCATTTTCTTTTAGTCTCTGAAATCGAGTCAATTTCTCTTTAGTCTTCGAAATGAAAAGTCATTTTCTTTTAGTCTTCGAAATCAAGTCAATTTCTTTTAGTCTTTGAAATGAAAAGTCATTTTCTTCTAGTCCTTGAAATCAAGTCATTTTCTTTTAGTCTGAAATCGAGTCATTTTTTTAGTCTTTGAAATCAAGTAATTTTCTTTTAGTCTTTGAAATCAAGTCAATTTCTTTTAGTCTTTGAAATGAAAAGTAATTTTCTTGTCGTCTTTGAAATAAAGTAAATTTCCTTTAGTTTTTGAAACCAAAAGTCATTTTCTTTTGGTCTTTGAAATCAAAAGTTATTTTCTTTTGGTCTTTGAAATCAAAAGTTATTTTCTTTTGGTCTTTGAAATCAAAAGTCATTTTCTTTTGGTTTTTGAAATCAAAAGTCATCTTGTTTAAGCCTTTGAAATCGAAAGTCATTGTCTTTTAGTCTCTGAAATCAAGTCATCTTGTTTTACTCTCTGAAATCGAGTCAATTTCTTTTTAGTCTTTGAAATGAAAAGTCATTTTCTTTTAGTCTTTGAAATCAAAAGTCATTTTCTTTTACACGCAAAGCAGTGGCTTCCTTCATGGATATGCTGCAGTGCTGGTCGCTGGTTGGATTTCATCCATCCACCACCCAACCATCCATCCGTCCGTCTCTTGATTAAGCGCAATAACGTTTCGAAACCGCTACGCCTTCGCTGCACCAGCCGCGTACGAATTAATCTGGCGGCAAAGTAACACGTTTATGCGTCCCTTACATGTATTAGGCTAAAAACGGATACATGCTTCGAAATTGCGTTCACATGCCAAGGGCAGCAAATAGGAACGAACCGGGCTACAGAGAATTAAAACTGCCGCTACTGGGAAGATTGCCTTCCATACTACTACTATATGTAAACCACTCCAGCTATATATCTTCTGGAGGCACCGGCTGCTAAAGATCTGTGCACGTTATCGAGCGGAACGCGGGAATGAGTGCCGCAAAACATCGCGACCGCAAGATTTTACGCTACATTTGCGCGCAGTTGCAGCAGCTTCCACGGACAACCTAATGGTGCAAGAAACTGGGGGGGGGGAAGGGGGGGGAAGAGCGAAAACTAGCTTCTCTGGGTTTTTCTCTCCTGACTTTCATTAGCGAGGTGTACAGGCGACAGGCGAGGCGTTGCACTGATATCACCTTCACTTTCCACTTCTCGGGTTTCCTTTTTTTTCTACACTACATAGCATCTCTAGGACTAAGAAGATTATCGCGCACCTAACAACGCACCTCGATACTTGCTGTTCTTCCTCGATTAGGCTTCAGTCAGGGAAAGAATATATATATGTATTCTAAGGGCCAAAACGCGAGAAGGCTTAAGGCCGTCGGAAAGTGAAAACAAATATTGTTGTGGTTAGAATTTCCCGTCGCACACCTCTGGTTCACTTCCTAATGGTTCACATGCACGATAAAGAAAAAGCAAACGCTGAGAGCTGGGAAGAAATTGGGCATTGAATGTGCGCATACCTAAACGAGTTACTCGTGCATAAGAAGACTAAACAACTCACAAGCAAGAGAAGGGAATAAGTAAACGAAACCCAGAAGTTGGAGCCAGAAGAAGGCTTGCGCCCTCTAGCGGAGCGGGCGCGAATCATTAACACGGTAGAAGATAGTAACCAAGCAAAGTCATTTTCACCGCCCACCTTGCCTCGTGCCTCTCGTTCTACCGATAAAACGGCTTCATCGTCCTACCATAAGGCGTATCTTATGTTAGCGAACGTCCGAAGTAATATCTTGAAAAAAAGAAAAGAAAAAGAAAATAAAAGAAAGGACACAGCGCATGCGCTTATTGAAGATCACTCTACCGACATGGCTGTTTTTACAGAGTCGTGGCCGTTCCTGAAAATGAATTCCTGAAATGCAAAACGCGCCACAAGTACGCCACTTCTGCCGATCTGCATATTTCGATTGTGTAATCAGAGCTGGCTGCTGTAGAAAAATGCAATTCACGCTCTCCCGGGAGCTCGCGTGTCACTAATTTGCACACAGTGACGCTATAGCCGGTCCCGATTCTCGAGCGACATTGAACGTCCACGTGGTTCTAGAAAAGTTGAAGTAATTTCAAACAAAAGACAAGAGAAAACACTCTTCTGGCAGCTGCGACCTTTCGTATGCTCCATGCTAACATGTGAGCCCCTGCCCCCTGCGTTCCCCTGGCTGCGTCTTGCCATCTTATATTTCCCACGCCCCTTCCTTGTGGACGCCATTGAAAGTGCGCGTGTTGATATTCATAAGCTGCCTACTCTTTCTTTCTTTCTTTCTTTCTTTCTTTCTTTCTTTCTTTCTTTCTTTCTTTCTTTTTCTTGAGTGAATGTACGCCGGTTTAATTGTAGTCATAGGCGACCTACGTTCTTTCTTTTTCTTCTTCACTTTTACAGAGAAAAACAAATAGAGCTCTGGGTGCGTGCAAATGCACTGTTGATGAAGGTCGGACCCCGGCCGAAACCTCGAAGTAAAATGTTTCATTTATTACGTGCACCGGCACTTCCAATTTATTAAGCAGTGAATCTGGGGAATCGAACCGGTGACCTTATCCTCAGCTGTAGAAAGACTTGTCGCTCGGCTGAGCGCCCATGGCGGATCGAGGGGCCGCGCTCTGCGGCGAGATGTTCATTTGCGAATCTACTTCCACTCAGGAGCGCAGTTCGTTTTCGAAAGAGCACGGAGGGAACAATATAGAAAGGAAGATAGAATGAAAGAGGACGAGAAAAAGAGAGAGCGAAAGAGTATGAGAAACTGAAAGACTGGAAGAAAGGAAATAAAATATGAGGAAGAAAGGTACACTATTGCGAAAATTCCATGTCTGCTCCGTCGAGTGAGCTACTCCTCCTCCCCCCCCCCCCACACACACATTCTTCCTCCCTCCTTGGCCAGCGGGGAACTCGAGTCCCTGCTTCAGTGTCCTACTCACCGTGTGAGCACGCCCGGCTAATCTTTCGGGAGGTAAGGAAAGAGGGGATAGCCATGAAGACAGGGAGACCGGGAGATAAAAAGAAAGACAGCAATCTGAATCAGAAATGAGAGAGGGAACGGAAAGATAGTTGGGAACCACAGAGCGGAGCGGTGGTGGTGTTCTCGAAGCTCCAAAATTATAGCCTCATTTGCGAGCGAGATTGCGGTCTCAAGCGCGCGGTTGTGGCCCCGGGGCGTTGATGTGCGAGGCGCGTGCGCCTATGGCTTGGCGGACGTGTCTTTTCATTCGTGCCTCGTGAAATTGCAGCTTTCTTTCTTTTTCTTGTTTCACATTTTAGGGAAGGAGAAAGTACACGTGCCACCAACGGGGATAGAAGGAAAGCGGGATGCAGCAGAAAACAGGGAAACGGGGAAGGTAATAAGGAGTGACCAAGATAAAATGAGGTCTCTGGGAAGCGCGAAGGAGACAGGTGCAGCAGGCGAGTCTCGTTAGGGTCAAGGGCAAAACGTCTCGTCGTTTTCGGCTGCATGTATAAAACAGGAGTCTCCTCATGCCTCTTGCATGAACCAGCTCGCTCGGACGGTGAAGGAAGCGCGGCCTGGCGGGATTGAATGAGACCGCCGAGGCAATCTGGGTCTTCCACATGGCCTTCCATCTCGGAAGCACACGCGTGCAAGCATCGTGGCCAAAATGAAGTAGTAGGCTTTTCAAATAGAGAGCGATCCGCGAGCGCGTGGGTCAAGGCGAGATAGAATTCGGTGTGGCAGCGGCATCTTGGCGCAGTTTTGATGAGGAGTTACGAATTCCGTTGTTTTCCTCCTTTCCTTCCGTCCGTCCGTACGTCTGTCCCTCCGTACATCTGCCCGTTAATCCGTCCGTTCGTACGTCCGTCTGTACGTCCGTCGGTCTGTCCGTACGTTTGCCTGTCCGTACGTCTGCCTGTCCGTACGTCTGTTTGTTCGTACGCCTGCTTGTTCGTACGCCTGCTTGTTCGTACGTCTGTCTGTCTGTCCGTACGTCTGTCTGTCTGTCCGTACGTCTGTCTGTCTGTCCGTACGTCTGTCTGTCTGTCCGTACGTCTGTCTGTCTGTCCGTACGTCTGTCTGTTCGTACGTATGTCTGTCCGTACGTCTGTCTGTCCGTACGTCTATCTGTCCGTACGTCTGTCTGCTTCTGCATGTTACATGAGGAAAGGGGCAAACTGTCGATTTCTAAACTGTCTTTTGGTAGCCGGCTTCAATGTCAGCCTACGTTCCTGCCGTTAATAAACAAGAAGAGCGAAAGAAAATGCAGCACGTATACTACGGCAGCCGGCGATTGAGCGTGTGTCGTCCCTGCAAATTTTATTCACGTCGATTCTACTTTCAGAGCTAACGAAAGATAACCAAAAACACCGTTGCCATTAAGTTAACAGCGCGGCGGTTACAGCACTGATTGTGAAAAAGGTGCGCGCCTGTAATGGTTACCGTGGTTAGTGCGTATCGATTAGTTTCTTTCGTCCCTATACCGGCGTAGCAGAGCTCTTTGCAAGTGCACTAACGCACAGGAATTGCGGTTTGCGGTTGTCGCATTCCGAGCACGGATTGTCATGAGTCAGGAAAGTATAGTAAGCCGTACAGTTCCTCTCATTTTTATTATTCTATTTTCACTTTTTTATTTCCAGGCAGCGTACGAGAGATCGCATTCCATGCGCTACGTGGAGTTTAAAGTTTGATACAACGTAGTTGATGCTATTGCTTTTCACTGCAGGATTTTTATAAGCTCGCGTTTCTTTTTCATTTTTCTTATCCGAACTAAAGGTTTATTCGCTCGAGCTTTTAACTTTCTTCCTTCCAAACTTCGCGCTATTTGGTTAAGTTCAGTTCTCTTGAAGAACACAGAAAAAGTAATTCCCGCGGACCACTCCCGGGCGGAATTCACTGCACACGGATCGCGCCATCGCTGGGCTGCTGGAATGCCAGTTCGTTCCGTGCGGACACTGGTAGGCACCTCCTGCAATGCCTTTCTGTGAAGTGCAGAGAAAGGTTTTTGTTGCTAGACAAATATCAAGGCAATTGTATGCATGTCGGTCAGTGTAGAAATAACTTGCTGTTGGTTATGCCCGGACATTTGCTCGTAGATAACGTAAAAGGTGAGCGCGAAAAATGAAGGGAAATAAGTGGAGTAAGCCTAAAAAAGTAGGAGCAGCGTGCATGTGTTTGTGAGGGCTCGAGCTTGCGTTTTAGTGAGTGTGTGAGTGCTTGAGCGGGCGTTTCAGTGAGGGAGTGACTGAGGGAGTGAGTGAGTGACTGAGTGACTGACTGAGTGACTGAGTGAGCGAGTGACTGACTGAGTGACTGAGTGAGCGAGTGACTGAGTGAGCGAGTGACTGACTGAGTGAGTGAGCGAGTGACTGACTGACTGAGTGAGTGACTGACTGACTTAGTGAGTGACTGAGTGACTGACTTAGTGAGTGACTGAGTGAGTGACTGACTTAGTGAGTGACTGAGTGAGTGACTGACTTAGTGAGTGACTGAGTGAGTGACTGACTGACTGACTGACTGACTGACTGACTGACTGACTGACTGACTGACTGACTGACTGACTGACTGAGTGAGTGACTGACTAAGGGAGTGAGTGAGTCTGTGTGTTGTGTAAGCGTCCGGCAGCTATGAGATCTGGCCTCCCTTGCAAAACAATATCTTGCTTGTTTATTGAAGGCCCGCGCACCTCAGTGTAAAGTGCATAGGCTGACTATATACTCAGTAGAATACCAGTGGAAGGTTTACGGACGATTACGACGAAGCGTTTCGCTCACAAGAGTCGAAACACGAAAAACATAATTTTAGCTTTCCTTATACGCTTTCAGTGTGTTTAGAGATCATTCTGAGCGCGTGCTAACAAGGCCGTTAATTGCTTCAAATATTTTGGGTTTCCAGTGTGTAGCTACGTGGCGTACAAGTGGCTTATGAAAACGTATTCATAAAGCACGAACACTAATAATCCACCAGTTCAGGTTTCTGCGCGCGTTCATGGGGGCCGCTACGCGAAAGTAACACCGAGCCGGTCACGTGGTTGCGGCTTCGAGAAACAGATGACCTTTAACTAGAGATGAATATGTTAGATGGGCAGTGAGCTTGCCTTCCTTCTGGAAATGATATTAGAGTAAAATGGTCATAGAACTCTGTCGTGTGCGGAAGGTCTCTTCTGTACTTGTGATAACATTCTGGTTGCGAGTAAAGTTCAACATTATTGACCTTTGGATAAAACTTACTGTTATTCTTCACAGAGCTTGTACAAATGTCGTCCATTCGTCTTTGACTTTATATGCAGTAGTAACAATCCGGGGTTCAATGATATAAAATATATCATTATTCGTGTGTAGCATCACTAACTAGCTTTTCTCTCTAACTATGTGCTCTTGAGCTTAGCGCAACTCAAACGTCCCATACTTACCACGTTAACTTCACCGAACTTCCAGCTGGCGTTTTATTGCAAAGAAGCACGAATATTTAACCTTGCAATGACACAAAACTACCGCGCGACTGGTCGCTCGAGGCACTTTGCGTGTATTTGTAGGCTTCTTTCACGTTCGAAAAAAAAGAAAAAAAAGAAAACACTTTTGCGTAACACTTATTGAGCTAGGAAAAGCTCTATCCGGGAGTTTTTTGATATTGCCCTACAACTTTATCGTTGACTCTTTTTATCTAATTATCGCATTTAAGAAGTCGACTAACTAAGACTAACTACGTAATTAGGCGGGATGCAAAAAATAATCCGAGCACCTCCAAGGGACGGCAAACAACGTTGCCTTGTCTGTCCATCTACGTGACATTAGCACATTTAAAAAAAAGTGTGGCTACAGTTACGTGGGACACCCTGTTTAAATATCTATATATATATACTCAACTGCGTTACAAAGCCACTCACGTGCTCTATCGTTACATTGCAGGTGGCGCTCACTTTGCCAGCGGCGGTGCCGGCCATCTTGGTTCACGAGGAAGAGCCCTAGAAACACTTCTGGTAAGCGCGTGCTTCAAAAAATAAATGGGGGGTAAGGGAAGTGTCCCGCCCCCCATGTCTACCGTGAGAAGTTAGCGCCGCTTGCCGTCTGTTCACGCCGCGCCGCGCAGACGATCCAGCCGTAATGGCTGCCGCTGCAGATAGGACCCTTGGGGCGCGTTTAATGGACTGAGCTTGTGAATCCGCTTTAGTAACGAACTATATATATATATATATATATATATATATATATATATATATATATATATATATATATATATACACTAAAGCGTCCCTGTACAACCTCTTGACATACGGCGGCACAGGTACGCACCTTCCAACTCGACATCGTCAATTTGTTATGCACCAATAGCCACTTCGGCACGACTAGGCGGCGCAGTGATCATTCTGCCGTAATGTCACCTGTACTTCATTGGCTCGTTTTCGTTTAATATAGTTTGAACGGGAAATCTTTCGTGACCAATTCCTGTCTGTCGGTCTTTTATTTCTTTTTTTTTTTTTGTGCTGGCTGCTTGCCACTGGCTTTTTTAGGGTCAATATGGTCGCTCATTGTGGGCTGCGTTTTTCGCAAAACACCAATGAAAGCGCCTACAAATACGGTGGCCGAATTCGCTGCATATCAATGAAGAGCTTTCTCTCTCAAAGCTTCGCCTAAACCAATACCCACAGCCCACAAGATCCGCATATTTTTGTTTTGTTATCACTTTTTGGTTTTCTGTATTTTTTAGTCTTTTTCGCGTCAATTCAGACACCTCTACATGGTACTTCTTCTTCAGCTTTCTTTAAACCATTGCTCTCTTTCTCTCTCTCGTTTCGTTTGCACATCTGGCTCTTCAGCGTCGCAACACCACTGAAATATGCTCCGAATGTCCCGCATTTCAGGCCCTGCTGAAACAACTAACGTGTGCAGGAGGGAAGAAGCGCCGCAAGCTCGCTTGTGAACACCACTGCCACGAGAGAGATAGCGTAATCCATGCAAAAAGCCCTCACTGTATTTCCATTAAGTGTTCCCGAAAGCCTTGTTGCAGACAATGGATGTTCGTCTGCAACGACATCTCTATTTTTTTCTTGTTTTTTTTTTGTATAGTCACGCAAAACGTGATGGTGGCGGGCGAACGCGATGAAAGGAACAGTCAAAGTGGAATTTCAATGCATGCTGGCAGTGCCGTGCTGCTTAGTGGCAGCGAATTTGCATGTGAATGCCGGTCTAATTTTCTATGCGCAAAACTTTGCACCGTCCATGCACTCCGCGGCGGGTCCCGATGAGTCGCTTAGAAAACGATGGAACGCTCGGTAACGCTAATGGTGTCGCCGCTTTGGCGGCTGGAAGCGCGGACTTTTTGTTTTCTGTATATATTCTTTTCTTTCTAGAATAGCGGATGCGCTTTCCAAGAAGTTTACTTTGCCTTGAAATCGTCGTCTCTTACAAATCCGCGCGCTGTCGTGTAATGCGAAGTTACGGCTAGTTCAATCCAAATCCAATCTTGGACGATGGCGTCTCCGAGCCGTCGGGGGGGAAACTTCATTTAGTCGCACGGATGACTCGGCATGTGGGCCTACGTTCCAAAATATTCTACGGATTTCTGTTTAACAAATGCAGTCGAACGTCTCCACAACAAAATGACATGCGTAACGAAAGATTTCGTATATGTTGCGGCTGAATGCCTATCTATTATCTGTGTTGCGAACGCCTCTACAGCGAAGAACCACTACAACGAATTTGACCGTACATAGGAAAGGAATATGGGCTTCCCGGAGGGGCTTTTGTTCGTCTGCAAGAAACGCACGTATAGCGGCTGCACCACCACACAGCGGTGGTGCGATAAGGTAGCGCCACCTGTCGACATCACAACGAACACCCTGAGGGAGGGTGCAGACACCGCGGTGTAGCTACGGTGTCAAGGGCATCAACGTCAAGTGACCTGTACCGCTAAGCATTTTGGCGGTTCCAATCGCTTCATTCTAAGGCTGTTTGACTGTATACAAGATTTCCGCATGCGAGGTCGTTGCTTTGCGAATAGCAATAAACGAAAGGTTAGCGAATATTTTCACTGCGAATGGAGGGTTTCGATTAGCCGTCGCCGAAAGTTTGTAGGCCGTGTGTGGTCAGCAGGTGCCGTTGCTGTGCTCTGATGCAAGGCTGCCGCTGTGCCCTAAAGCGTGTACGACAGGCATGCTCGAGTCATGACCAGCAACTGTCAGTTATCCTTGACAAAAAACAAGGGAGAAAAATAAGGAAAACCTAGAATCATTGCATTCTGCCGATGCTCATCTGCGGGGTTGAGAAGCTTGAGGATGACAAAGAAAGTTGACAAGGAGCTGAGGACTGAATCGAATGAACGAAATTCGATATGCGGAACATCATTAATCCGGACGATATCGATATATGGATTGGAGAGCAGACGGGGGCGGTAGCAGATATTCTTGTTCGTATTAAGCGGAATAAACGGATTTGGGCAGGAAATGCAACGCGCGTAGAGCACGAGATTGCCGCGGTAGCCTATCAGAGTAACGCGACGACTGCCAAGTAAAGGAAAACGCGGTGGAGGGCAGCGGAGTCTGACGAGCTCGGGAAATTTGCAGACGCAGAATGGAGCGTGAGATGACGCAATCTGAGGGTGAATGCGAGGTCGCTGGGAGACACCCTGGTCCCAGATACATTTAGGTTAGGTGGTTGACGAGGATGAAGGCTTCGAAAAGTGAACGGCGTTTCACTCTACAGGGCTTTGTTTTTTTGTTTGTTTCAGAGCGGCAGGCAGATCGAGTGCATGCCGCAAGCCGCGAGAGAGGGCCTCACGATCAGACGCGGTGATAAAATCGGGCAATCGCGCAATACGGTGATATAGAGTGGGCGGGTTTGAAATGGGACACACTTGATCCGACAGCTTCAGTGGAGATCTTTCGCTGAGCGCCTGACCTGTAGGGCACGATTGATAGTGGCCCGCACACAGCGCTACGGGTACGCATGTTGGAAACTAATTTTCGACATCCCTCGCAGCCAGTGCTACACGTACAGGTACCGCACTTTCATGTCTATAGCTCGTATCGGGCGTTCATAGGGGGGTATTCTGAACAACAACAACAACAACAACAACAACAACAACAACAACAACAACAACAACAACAACAACAACAACAACAACAATAAAACTTACCTAGTCTGCTTACATCGCATAGTGCGCAGTGTTTTAATTGTTGTATGCTTTTCGTTTTGTACTTATTTCCATTGCCAGAACATCTTGCGCACCTCTCTGCAATGCCACGTCGCGGCATATAAAGGGACGCCGGCACCTCGTTTGTGCTTCATATCACTGCTGCTCTAAACCTTTACGCCCAATAAGCACGGTGCTACTGCTAAAAAAAAAAATAGAACCGTGCAGACTTCACACCGCGTAAAATTTCAACATCTAAGCGTGCACGTAGCCTGCGCACAAGACACCGGAGGACACGGTAGTCTTGCCTTTTCCCTTCCAAGTACACCGCTCGCTCGGTAGTTCTCAGCGCAGACTTTTTTCAAGGCACGAGGCTAGAAATGTCTGGAAGGAAGTCCGTATGAAAAAAATGAAAGGCGTAAGGTTAAGAGATAGATACATGATCGCGTGGACTAGAGAGAGCACATGGGTGCAGCGCAGTGATGTAGCCAGAATGTTTTTGTTTAGGGGGGGGGAGGGGCACTCTTTTGGCCCGGGACGTGAAGGGTTGACGTAGGGGTGAGGGGAGCCTGGGCAAGCCGCACACCACCCAAGAATTTGGGGGCGAGGGGGTACGTTCCCGGTTTGACACCCCGTGGCCCCCGCCAACCCCTCTGGCTACGCCAACTATGCAGCGGATAATATAATCAAGATATACGAGTACGAAATGGACTTAGGCGGAATATTGCGAGACGTAAGGCAGCTTATCAGTTCGTTCTAATTGCAATATCAGTGCCGACGGAAGGGAAGCGCAGTCGATTACGACAGAGAACTAAGCCGTGTGATGAAATCGTGAAATTTTTCCGGTTATGATGGAATCAGCTGGCGCAAGACGTGGTTACTTGGAAAACAACGGGAGAGAGGGTGTTGTCTTGCTGTGGACATAAATATAGGTTGAAGATGGTGGAAGCAGTGGGGTCGTCGCAACTTGTTTCCTTGAGAATTAATGCTGGATATTAATTTGAATCTCAGTAAGAAGAATACTGAAGGACGGAAAAAAAAAGTAAGGCAACAGAATTTATACAATAGTTTTTGCAGTGGTTGCTACTAGTACCACATACAGACCGTCACAATTAATGTAAAAGCGTGGTTAGGGCCACCCCGAGATTACGTATCAGACAACTTCTTTTTTCTTTTGCGAATGCTTTGTTATGTGTGAGTTGGGGGCTGTACATTACTTGTAATGCGGCAGACGCTCTTCCTTACGCATTACAAAAGAAAGAAAGAAATGAAAATGTCGCAATTTCAACCCTCTGTCGTTTCCTTTACATATTGGCTACGTGGCTAAGCGGGCATTAGCAGCAGCAGGAGTTTGAAAGATAATTTCAGCTAATTAGCTGTAAATGTCGTAGTTGACTTGTTTTCTTTATTTGCCGCACCATCGTGGCTTAGGGCATGCGGTGTTGCACTTCTGAGCTCGAGCTCGCTGTTTCGATCCCAACCGCGGAGGCCGCTTTCCGATGGGAGCGGAAGGCAAAAAACACTCGCGCACTTAGGTTTAGGTGCATGTTAAAGAACCCCAGGGGGTCAAAGTTACACCGGAGGCGCCCTCTACGGCATGCATCACAGCCGACGGCGTAGTTTCAGGGCATTAAACAACAACAACAACAGCAGCAGCAGCAGCAGCAGCAGCAGCAACAACAACAACAACAACAACAACAACAACAACAACAACAACAACAACAACAACAACAACAACAATACACTTTTATTTCGCAATTACGTATCCTCTAAAGTCAGGAAGTAAAGCCGAGGAGTTGTGAAGTGATGCCTGCATAGGCGGTACCTTAAGACTGGGCTACTTTCAAGAAATCCTTCCCCAAAGGCTGATGAAGATGCCTCGGCGTTGCAGTTAAGATTGCCCTAAGCTGCTACAGGCACGCTTTTGATTAAGTTGACTGGAACGTACGCCAATTTATTTCGCAGCAAATTTCAAGTGACGAGAATCTATGGAGCGGCAACTGCCTTTAGATATCAACTGTAACTGTAGTTCACTAGTGCCTTGCTTGAATTTCACAGTTCCAACACGTGCCCCAACTTATTAATGAAAACGATAAATCGCAATATTGCGAGTGATCGCGGAAATTAGCGGTGAAAGTTTTCTTGCTGCTAATGCCCGCATAGCTTTTTTTTCTTATGCGTTCCCCGCGTACGGGAAAAATAAATATGATAAGAAAGAACCATCTGGTATTTTGTCTTGAAACACACAGACGTAGTTCACACAGAGGGGAAAGTTTTTTCTCACACATCTGCCGGCCGCACTTTCGGCGAAATGGCGCGCAAGGCACTGTGTTCTTGTAGAATGCGCAGGAGGAATTCGCTGTGCAAAATGCGTAATTTGCATACGCTTTGTGCGCAGAGAAATTCTGCGCCTCCCGCAGATGCGAACAGACGCGCGCTCGAAAAAAAACACCGCAGTGTTGAGGTATACGCGTGCACTTGTGTCAACCCTCGAAACAAATTCAAAGAAATGAAATCTTTTTTTTTAAATTTTATTCCCGAATGCATACTTTATAGACGCTCCATTTGTATTCTATCCGATTATCACACGCTGCACGGTTCGAGTTTGAATGGTGCCGCCTCGAAACGATTCAGTCTTTCCTGAAATTCCCTATTCTGATCGGAATTTGCTGCGATTTTCACTATCACTGCTGTTGCCTGCAGACGCCTTTCTACGCACATAAGCGATTACGAAAACTGACAAACAAACTACGATTACCGTCTTGTTCTTAAATCTTTTTCTTCTGTTGCTGTTGCCGGCTTTCAGGTCGGCAAATCTAATTTTCACGCGTCGTGTCAGCGTTGCATATATTCTCGTTGCCTATACGCTACCCTACAAGGCCGCGCGCAGTGCTGTTGTTTATTCGAACATAATAGAGAGTTTTAGATAAAGGCACGCAAGGCCGCTCCCACGCGTTTGGTGGACGCAAACTACATTCGTGGGCCCTCCGCGCTCTTTTGCACTCGCTTCGGGATATTTCGTACGCCGGGCGGCTATAGCTTCTGCCAACGCTGAGGAGCAGCTTGCGTCCCCCTTATCTAAAGCTCTCTAACGGCTTGAAATCGGCCTTCGTACTGTGCACGAACTTCTAGCACCGAAACGGCGATGTCTTCGGTGTGGCAGAAGTGGGCCTCCTCCGCACACGGCCGGTTGTGTTCGAGTCCAAATTCTAAGGTTTCACCGGATGCGCACACGCTAAATCATGGCGTCGGTTGCCAGAGTGCAAGATGGAAGCTGGGTACGTCGAGAACGTGTTTAAAAAGACGCTTGAAACGGAGAAAAAGGCTGGGAACGGGAGAAACGGCACCGTTCATGTGTCGCCGTTTGTTCGCGACGACTGCGCCTTTTCACTCGGTTTATTTACATCAGATAAGAAAATAAGATAATAAAGCACCTCTACATACTTGTGTGAAGTAACCGTCTTATCGTGTTAAATACGATAACTATTCCACGCCCCACTCACTCTACATTGAGAGAAAGATGTAACGTCGTGTTTTAGGTTGCCATGGTGACGCTACAGGCTGGATGTTATTTTATGCAATCTTGTGGTATTCGAAAAGCACGTCACGGTTGCTTTTGGGAACCTGTGACGACACAGAGGTTTATAGAAATTTACTATGAATATTTTTGAAAGCCGACGTCAACAATATGACCAGACAGCTTTCACACACGCTTTACATCCGCTACTTTACATCCGGGCTGAATATTTCAAGAAATCGCGTCCGAGTTAATTTCGAAAAGAACTGAAACCCAGGGGCCATAGAATGCGCGGGGCTTCTCCGGAAAATATATGCTTATAGCGGATTATCAACAGAAATCAAATAGGGGTTCGAGGCAGAGGGAGAGAGAAGGTAATTTATTTTGCACCAATGCAGCAAACAGGGCTGCTGTTGCTGCAGGGAATCCACTCATTCTCGCATGTCATGCTCGTTGCGGAAACGACCTCAGCAAGGTTGTTCGTGATCGCAAACTCCTTAGCATGTTCACCTAACTGTACGGTTGTAATCTGCTAATAATTCACGGCTAAGTGCCTCGAACCAGCCATGACAGAAAAAAGAAAGAAAGGATAACGTTATTTTTCTTTTTCTATTTTATCGCAGTGCACATTCCTTTTTATCGCGTATCTCGCATTTCGCTAATGGAAGTCGGAAGTCTATTAGTGAAGTTGCGGGAACACGTGACTTTCGTACTCGTTCAAAGATCTCGATAAGCTTAACTAGCGGTCAACTGAAGCCTAACGTAACTTTTTTACGAGCAGCGGGGGATTACGAGGCTGTCTCTCCATGGCGCATTCCGTTTGCGGTTGCAACGGCCAACCTATTATCATACCTAATTTGCCGGCGGGTGCAGTAAGCCGATTGCCAGACAGAATGTTCCGCGTGTTTTTTGTTTTTTTTGTTTTTTGTTTTCTAGTTTCGTCTCAGCGCATCCGTGTTGGCATACATTCCGTACTTCTGTATTCTAGCACGCTGCTATCGTTTCTCGAACCTCTACGAGTTCGTCTGATGAACTGCGTGCAGTGGTAGCGAAAGGTACCGGTCACGTCAGCCAATCAGAACGGAGGACCAGGAGCAAGCGTTTATACCAGGGTACACCGTAAAACAATTTACACCCCTAACAGCGAATAAGGTTGCAATTTGTGTCTATAACACCCACCTTTACACCCAACAACAGTGTAAGGGTTGTGGGCTATATATCGATTTACACCCTCATTTACTTTTAAGGGTGTGACTCATTTTACCGTGTACGCCGCTAAAATCACTTCGCTCGACGCCGGTTGAACGGAAGCTTCAAGGACGGATCGTTGGTGTACAGTGGGAGAGCGCAGCGCTGCCTTCACTGTAACGGGCAGCGGGCTTTTGTTAGTGGTTGGCTATATATATATATATATATATATATATATATATATATATATATATATATATATATATGCATGCAAAACCGCAATACCGAAGTCCTTTGTATACCGGACTGTTTTGCGGGATCACGTATTGCGGTTCCGGAATTTCTGAGCCTCTTCCTTCTTCCGCTCTTTCTTCGATTAGTAGTGCGGTTCACTTTATCGAAATGCATATATGTATGACCGCTCGGGAGCTGGGGAGCTTCGGCTGGCGCGTGTAGGCTTGTTCGCGGCCATTCCCGCCCGATCGTGGAGCGCGGCATTGCTCATTCAGCTTTAATCTGACAAGCGTTCGCTAACGGTATCCGCTGTTTCCACGCAGAACGTGCGCTTTGTTACGTTATGAAGACGTGGCCACCGCAGCACTTCGCTTGTCTGACTTTCGCGTTATTTAACCCACATGCGACAGCTAGGTATTAACAATGAAAAAAGAATAGGTAGACTTCGGTGATTGCACCGGCTCCGAACTCGTAGGTGATGCGGCGACGATCGGCGACGATGGCTACGAGATGACGCCGGAGTAGCGCGCGTGGTCTGCGAGGTCCGTCTGCGACGGCTGCTGTGAATCGCGCCTACGGGTCGCCCACGCGCTGCCTCTCGCTATCTCCAGATAAGCGAGGCAGTTGCACCGTACTTGGCTCCGTTTGCAGCGTTCCGCACGAAATAGATTGTAAGTCTATTCTTCCTAGTCACGGGCGCCATGTTTCGAACACCGCCTCTTGAAAGCGACAGTAGCCGGCTCTCACAGCGGGACAGCGCTGCCTTGTCAACGACGATTTCGCTGAGGTGGACGCGTCGTCCTCGACCGTGCTACGACATTGGCTGACGTGGCCTAACGTTGACTTCATTCTTTGTAGGGCTCCCTATAGGTGATGTCGAAATCCAATTCACAGCGACCGCTTTCTCTCAGTAACAGAAACATATCTGAAAGGCTATATGCTTTTGTGGGCTGAATGCTCCAGAAGTTATTGCAGGAACCGCAAGCACGCCATTGCAGTATGGACATTACGTATTGCCTACCAAGAGAGAGTTCGAGTGACGGTGGTGGGAAAAGCACTCTTTTACATCGAAAAGCTTTATCTGCCTCTCGCCCGTTTCCGTGGTTGGTGGCGAGTTTTTGGAATCATCGCTGATACGAATGTGTTCCCGTGCAATCAAATTGCAGGGTGCGCTCATCGCCGAATGCCAACTAGCTCTTCGAGACGCGCATGCGCTCCTGTACTCCTGACGCCCACTTCACTGTCGCTGCTCGAGGTTGCGGAGGGTTCCGCGGAGGAAAAGACGGCGGCTCGCACTCGCCTCGCGCCCCCTTGCGCGGCTAAAGTAGCTCGACCTCCTTCGTCGAGACTTCGCCCGGTGCGTACTGGACCCTCACAAGATTATAGCAGCTGGTGACCTTCGACCTCCGTCTCTGATGTTCCTGCAACGAGGCCTCTTGCACGAGGACAGGCTGTCACACACCCCGGACGGCAGGCTCTATTGTCCCGGATAGAGAGCCGACCCACCTCCATCATGGGCAGCCCGCATTCGCTGCACAATGCGCCGGGCTGTACAGTTCGCTACATCCCACCAGTTCCACCGCACGAGAAGCCCTCACGGTCTCCACAACCATCGAGGGACACTCCAAGCACAGTACTCCCACTTGCACCCTGTTTGGAGCGGCAAACTCTAAAACTAAAAAATAAAAGCTGGCTGGCAGAGTGCTGCTCTTCGTGGACAAGTCAGTCCTACCAGCCACCGGCTTGGCCACGGCAGCCTGCGTGGCCCCTGCATTGACGAATGAAGCCGCATCCCAGCTACCCTTCGCAGATAGCTCCAATGCCGCTGACAGCCGGCCTGCACGTCGCGGCGGACCGCCCGGTCAAATGCCCGGCCACCCAATCGGCTGCAGTGATACGCGACTCGTACAGCGCGTTGCTAGCACTGAAGCAATTAGAAAAGACCGGTTTCAGAGTAGATCTCGTGTCAAGCAGACAGCGGTTCGTCCAGGAGGACGGGTGGACACCGCTGCGTTGGCTACTGTCCCACGTCAGTATCCCAGACAATGAGCAGGCAGACAGCCGCGCAGTGCCAGACATTTCCAAGCACACACTTCGACGGCTGCTTGCTTAGCAGTGATCCCGACCCCTGAGTGGCTGGGATCGAATCCCACCCAATTTTGCCGAACTGCGGCCTCACCAGAAGGGAAAGTTCGCTCCTCCCCAGGTTGAGGATAGACTGAGTGCGGCATAGCGGAAACCTTGGAGCGCCTGCTGTGCCACTGAGCCCGCACTAGACACCCACCGAACCACATATGACCCCCACCCTTCGTCGCCAGGGTCTCCGCGCTACTTCGATCCTTCCCCACCCTTCGCCGATGTCAGATTTACCGAGCAGTCATCAGCATTCACAGGCTCCAGGCGCCGCCCGCCTCCACCCGTCCTGGACACGGGATGCTGCCACACCTTACTTACTCCACTCTGTGCACTTTACACTTCCACATCCCGCATTCTCCACAGCCGCTGAGCCGTGCTGCCTTCTTGGGCTGCAGAATATAGCACATTTTCTCCTCACGACAACCTCCGCGCACATCGGGCGTTGTCGGCCGAAAATGAGTGCGCAGGAAGTAATGCGCGAGAACTCGTGTGAGAAATTCATCACATTGCGCTAGAAGTAGTAGGAAGCGCAATGCTAGTAGCTGACAGCGGACATACACAAAAGGTAAATCAAGAGACACGCAACTGTGTGTCCCCTTACTGAAGGAGGAGGGACGAAAAAAAGGAAGTGGAGGTAGGGAGTTCAACCAGCCGCACGTCCGGTTTGCTACCCCACAGGGGGAAGGACTTTAAGGGATGAAAAGAAAGGAAGTAGAGACCAGAAAAATGAACAAGAAGCGGCTGTAGCGATCTTGCGGCGAGTAAATTACGACAGACATACCAGGTACGGCCACAAAATGTCGTCTGCGTTATGTAGCGCCGCTCAAGAAGCGAGCAGTCGAAGTACAGCGCATCTTGAATTTTGTGTTTTTGCCTTACTTCTCCTAGGCACGTCAATCGCGTGGAAACAGAAATGCCATTAATAGTAACATCATAAGGAAACATGTATTTCATCGGATAGGTGTCACCGGGCCGTCTCTAGGCCAGGAGGTATGTGAAGGAAAGGCTAATTTTTTGCCATGTCACACTTTGCTAGCGAAACGCTGCATTTTATCAAACAGAGCCGCGGAAGTTACTCTAATCTATTTTGTCAATTTCTGACAAATGATTATTCAATATGAGGAAAACATGATCCATGAAACCGCCTTTAGGAACTATTCTGCCAGCAACAGCAGCTTCTTTATTCAATATATCTCAAGCGCAGTAGCAAAATAGCGACAAGACAATTTTATCAGTCATATTTTACAATAACGCGCTCGTGAGAGTACAGCTAGCAGTATAGCTGTACAGTGAATGCGAGGAAACGCTCAGCAGAGTCAGTTGTCCTTTTCGCGATCACGCCGCCAGGCGGCACCGCACATTGCAGGCGTGCTCAGAACACTCCGTCGGCAACGAACAGCACGCGCTTCGACCTAGTATGCGCGTACGCAAGTTCGATTGTGAGATGCCAACCAAGAAGGTTCTAAAGCTTTCATTCAAAACATATTTATTGTGCACATCATCTTCGCAATTTGCTCTCCTGTTCAACACTCGGTTTTGTCGCACGTTGCACGTGTTTGCATCGACGAGCGCGCCATGCTGTAGGGGTTGTTGAAAGCGTTTCCGTGGAACTTTGTTATCGAGACGCTCGGGGCGCATTCAGGCCGTGTGCCCGTTGTCGCGCCCTTCCGCTGACGGCGCGTGCGCAGTTCGCCCGCCGTCTGCTCCAGAGGGTCTCCATGCATAGAATCGGCGTGCATTTGGTTCGAATTTTAAAACAGCGACATGAAGCGGGCGCTCCCATCAAACGCTACATACGCTCAGTCGCCACGGCGGCTGGCGCAGCAAACGCAGCGCTCTCCCTGCCGTTGCTCGATTGAGCTCCGCGCGCATGCGCACCAGAAGCTCGCTATAGCGTACACGCCTGCTTAACTGCGTATCCTGTGGACTGAGCAGTGAACGTCGAAGCAACTTTAGGCCTACAGTTTCCCGTCGGTCTCGTCTCGTGCGCACTCTATAGGTGCAACGCCCGCAACGCCACTGGCGCCGCTCCTCACCACGACATCGTTATGAGGCGCCTGGCGAGGCGATGTTTCTTCTGCCCAGCAGGAGCTGCTTCGCGTTCCGCCTTGTGCCCAGATGTTCGTACCGTACATATTTAATATAACGTCCGAGGAGTTTATGTGCAAACCTAACCCTTGCTGTGGCTATTAATGCTGCGCGCCCGTCAGGGCAATTCCATTATTAATAATATTATTTATTCTGAAAGCATCTGTACACTTCACAGGAAAGAGGAACGTGAGGAGCAGGCTGACAATTGCGACCGGAAAGGGCACAACGCCTGCATACTCTAAGCCGAATTGACTCTATAGAGTTGTTTCCTCGTCCTCTTCAGAAAGGAGACACAAACATAGAACTGGAAGATAGGGCGAAGAGGAGGAAAGAGAAAAGAAAGAGAGTGATGACAAATCTCGAGGAATAAAACAGAACACACACTCACGCAGCACATGTCACGCGCAGTAGGGCCGGTAACTGCAGGTCAGCCTACTAAGTAATGCTAAGGTGGGGCGAAACTACCAATTTCTTTGTTCCCTCACGCTCGTGGCGAGGCTAAATCGGAGGACGAGGCAGCGGCCTAACGACGACGTCATCGTCAAGTCGGAGGCTCCTCATCCCTCAGCCCCGTCTTCTCATCACCTTGGCTTCATCTCATCTCCTCAGCTTCTCCTCGCCCCTTTGACGTCATTCTCCAGACGCGTCGCCGCAGCTGCCACCATAGTCGGCGTTACGGAAAGCGTGGACTCGGCAAACCCATCGTTTTGCCCATCGAGCTGCAAAAGTATGCTCAACTAATCCATTTTTTTGCCTTTGCTACTGCACTCTTTGTCATTTCGGTTATTGCGTATGCGCCTCACTTTCATATACGACGATGACGATGCTCTGCTCTTCATAGTTTCGCTCACTGAGCCTAACAGGTACGTTCATTTAATGTTCTTTTCTTTTTGCCAACAATGTCAAGTATGACAGCAAACTCAGTTCCAAGCTTTGAGCGGCTGCCGCGATGAATGGCAAAACGAACAAGCATGGGACGTTTTCGGGAAATCCTTAAAGCGTGTCAGGCGGCTCCGCCGAAGACGTCGACTTGGGTCTCGGTTTGCAATAAGTGCTGCCCTGACCAAGCAATACGCTTGTCAGTTTGGGTAGCGCGCCGTCCGTGTCTGAGACAAGTGCATCCCGCCGACGGGAAATGGGCATGCGGAGACGGCAGGCAAGGCCGAGGACTTTAGGTCTGACCAGGAACAAAATACCGAGAGCCACACGAACAGGGAGGACAGCACAGAACGAGACAGCCGGGAAGATCGCAATCGCGATGCGCGGACGCGTAAATATTGATTCCCCTTGGTGAGACGTCCACGCAAGTCAACCCCCCCTCCCCTTGCTGCAGACCCCCACCACACCACCTCCCTTCCACCCCTCTACGGGTGCCCTGGTCCCTACCGGAATCTTCTACAGCGGACGGTCGTCATGGTTACGCGGATGGCACTGATGAAAAGCTGGGTAAATAAGCGAGAACGTGCGACGCAGAGGACAAACATAAGAGACGCGCGCAACGAACGGAACAGAAACATCGAAAACAAAGGACTCGATAAAGTTCCCAGCATTTCCCCCCATTTTCGCCGTGCCGTCGAGGATAGCGAGGAGACGGGAAGCGCGAATCCTGCCGCATCGAGTTTATATCTCTGGGGGACGACGTCGCGGCTGCGCGCGTTATTCGATGCGACACACCCGAGCACGCGAGAGAAATGAGGAAAGGTGATAAATTTAATTAAAAGTTTGCCTCTAGTTCCAAGACATATTTTTCTTTCTCTTGGGGGGCGGGGCGGGGGGGGGATGCGGCATTTTCATTGCGTGCACGCTGTATCGCCGAGCACCTGCCCATCAAGAGCTTGGAGCAGGCAACTCTGGGTTTGTGGAGGCGATCCGGTAGTTCATAGGTAGCCCCCATGCAAACAGCGCCCGCATGTAGGCTCCGTATTAATTCACGCTCCCTAGTAATCTGCGTTCTAATGTGATGCACATGTAGGGTCCCTCCCCAGGGTCCCTTCCCCGGGTTTTCTTCCCGAGTCCTGCTTTACGCAGGGGCATAGCAATACAAAAAAAAAAAAGAAGGAAATGTGTCTGATGTTATGATCGGAACCAAAGTTCCCGGCAGAGCGCAGCAGCCCAATGTTCTGCCCAATGAGGCCGCAAACGCATGCATGCCACGATAGAATTACAGCCTCACCAGTCCTCTCATCGTACGCGGTAGCGATTTTACATGCTTCCCACGTAGTCGCGTACGCTTGCATTGCATGGCAAGAATTTAATTTAAACGACTATTAAAACCTTGTATCGCTTTATCTGTGGCGTCCAAACTTTTTTCAAACATAGCAGAGATTTGATCCCGTGACCTCGCGCTTAGCAGCGCAACACCATATCGCCGTTCGGCCACCGCGGCGGGCGCCAAGGAAACGGTCATGAGTTACCAATGGACCAATTAATTGCTAATGGTAGATGTAACATCGCTGTTCGCAGATGGAGTTTTTCATGAAATGTGCTGGAAGTTCTTTAAAAGTAAGCAACATGAGGGAGTTACGCAGTTTTGTCTTCACGGCTTGATTACCACAAATTCATACATTTGACTACGGCTAGAAGTAGTAATTAGGCGAGTAATCATGCAAGTTAATTAGGTTGATTAATTTGTAAAATCGAAGAGCTGTGCAAGCGATCCCAGTGATAGGCTTGAAGCGCGCCATCCGATAACCTTATAGCGTTTTTCATAAATGTAAAGAAGTTGACGCTGCTGATTTCTTACGGCTTAGTGAATACCGGCTAATTTCTCACAGAAGACCGAAGCTGAACATCCCAAGAGCGCAACTTTAACGTCCATAGTAGAAGCCCATCAGTGACGTGACTGTGTGGGCTCAACAACTGGTGAGCGTGTAGCGAGCGAGAGAGAGAGAGAGAGAGAGAGAGAGAGAGATAGAGAGAGAGAGAGAGAGAGAAGACAGGAAAGGCAGGGAGCTTAACAAGACGCACGTCAGGTTGCTACCCTGCTCGGGGGGGAGGGGGATTGGGAATGAGGAAGAACGCGAAGCGAGCGTCAGTATGAAGTCGCCTTTTTTGCCCGCGTGAACAAAACGCAGTGATGTTTTATCAGATTTATACTTTCAAATAACTGTACATGCGTCATCACGCCATCAAACGACGCTTCAATGGATTCCTGGACATGCCGGCATACCGGTAAACTCTGAGGCTGACAAAATGGCTACGGTCGCGCTATAGCCCAATACACGAGGGCTGAACAAAAACACTTAAGCAAGTCTAAAACGCAAGTTCAGAAAAAAATTGAATTATGGGGTTTTACGTCCCAAAACCATGATCTGATGCACGCCGCAGTGGGGGACTCCGGAATAATTCGAACCCCCTGTGGTACTTTAACGTGCACCTAAATCTAAGTAAACGAGTGCTTTTCGCATTTCGCACCCACTGAAATGCGGTCGCCGTGGCCGGGATTCGATCCCGCGACCTCGTGCTTAGCAGCCCAACACCATAGCCACTAAGCAGCCACGGTGGGCATAGCACAAGTTCATCGATTAGACGCCAATTATGCGGGCAATCTTCTGTATAAAGTTGGCCGCCGTGTACAGCTTCCGATCTCTGCTGATGCTAGCCGTAACATAGACTCTCTCAATCACCGTATCAGGCTGCAGGCGGTGTATGCAGGTAGCGTATTTGTGTCATCACGTGTCGTTCGGCTATGCCTTGCTGCAAGTGCATCCATTCATGAGGGACGAAGAGAAACGTTCTATTAAGCCGTCGTACGTTTGATCAGCAAATACGTGCTACGAAGGTAACGTTGATGACCCGTGATAATCGTCCTTGCAGCATGGAAAAAGTTGGCTGGGCATGTGGTAAGGCCTCATTGCAGCAATCAGCTCCGAAAGCTTTAGTAGCCTTCTTTACTAAATATTACATGGTGTCTACGTATGAGCACTTTGTTATGTTCTTGCGCGTTATATATTGTTACGTCGCAGCATCGTGCGTGTGTTATAGATTGAGTTGTGTGCTTCTTCTTATACATATATTTACTGTCGTTGCTTAAGCATGTTTACAATATGCGTCTTATTTAGCAGGTCTATCGGGACAATGCGCCTAGACTTTAACCCCCATTAAACCCAACGCGCCATTCATAATGCACCATAACTTCAATACCTCAAAATGCTAATTTGGGCACTGAAAAAGAAAAGTGAAGCTAAGCTTAGGGTATAGTTTTTCTCATGCTGGAGTAAAGCTTTGGATGCGTACAGTTCTATAAAGCATTCACTAATTATTTAACATTCAGATTACGCTTTAATGCGAGTGTCATTCAATATTTCCTGTAGAAATATACTCTCCATGGCCAGAAGATGAACAAATTGTTTCATATGTTATTTGACGTAGAGCGACCTTAAAGGGATACGGACACAAAAATTGGTGGGTGGTTTTCTGCGTCAGAACAAAAGTTGAACTGTTAAAAATGACGAATGCAACAAGCTGCTTAGAAAAAAAGAACGAGAAACACCTTTCTTTTGCGATTTTCTGTTGCGCCTTGCCTCCAAGCGGCCGCCGGGAGCAGCTCAAACTTCACGTCATGACACCCCGGCGTGCCCGCGCGCGCGCGGCCAAGGTCAGCCACAGCCGGCGCAGTCTTTCCGGAGTGTTGGTCCCTTGCAGCGTTTGTTTATCGCCGTCGGCTATGTTCGCACGTGGTCTGTCTGAAACATTATCCCCGTCAGCGCTCCATGCAGGTGGTGCATCTTACACGCGTGTTCGCACGGTCGTCGATCGGTATTGAAGCATTCTTCGTAGCGGAAGAAAATGCCCAGACATTACTGCGTCCACGGCTGTTATAACAGCATTATCGGTCGTGACACGCCGTCGCGCACGTCTTCCAGAGACAAGGTGCGTGAACTTTGCACACGTGCCTGTCAGCCACCACACCCAGCATGGAGACTTCTAAAAAATGGCTTCACTTGCGCGGACCACTTCGTCAACGATGCTTATGCGACCGGGCCAGCCCGGCTGTGCTCAAAAGCCTTGGCATGCCGCTCAAAAGGCTCCTGTTGAGGCAATGCAACCCAAAGAGCGGGTGCTTAGCGACGCATTCGTAACTGTTAGCTGTGTTCGCCAACTTTTGTTGTTCTTGCAACAGACCCTCTCTCTTTCTGTATGCATGTAGCCGCAGCGGTGACCGCAGGAGTGCCTGTTGAAAGAAGGGAAATTACCCTTTCATTGGCTGTGCAAGAACAGATATTCTCGGCTTGTGACAGAATTTGTTTACCCCGCGGATGCATGTGTTTATCACAAAACAAAATAGTCATGTTGTGTGCACTCTCGCTGCGTCTAATATTGAACGACAGCATACGAGCGCTCTTTTAATTGATCAAATATACAAAAGACAGCCAGTGAATGAACGCCAGACAACAGCATACATGTGTAGTAATCTAAAATGCGCAGCACATTTATCTACATTGCCGTTTCACACGTTGCTTTTCAACCTCAAGCAAAAAATTACGGATTTTCATAGGTCTCTGCATAATCATGCGTCGGGTTTCATGACTTGGTTGTTCGCGCAGCATTTCCCTATTAAATGTCACAGCTAAAGGCTTTCCTTTGTCTATGGCCACAGAATCTATGTAGCTAAGTGATCTGGTCGACGGGTCCTTAGCGCAGCCGCCCATCTCAACGAGTTCAACCAGTAAATGGCTTCTAATGGCGTGAATGTGAAAGTAGCCGTAAACACAGGGCTATGAAACGGTTGGAAAATTCTACACATGCCGTGCCTCGTCGCGTAAAAACGAAGTGTGCAGCGATCGAAAGCCGACAGCGTAGGTAAGCACAAAGCGACGAGCTACGCTACCTACGATTCAGCCGTAATAGCTGCCTTTCTGCCTCAACGCGGGTCACGAAACTAGGCATTTTGCATCCTACGTAACATAATTTTAGGAACTGATGCTGCTGCACTTCAAGTTTACTAGAAAAAGAAATTAACATTTTGCTGGCCCGGACTGCCTGACCGGCACGTTCAAGGCCGCCTGCTCTTCTTTGCCGCTTGACGCGGAAGGCTCGTAACCGTAAGCGATTATATTTCTTGCTAAGTTGGAACGGTCCTCATCTACAGACGTGTACTCATCGCTGGTAGAGGCACCAGAACCCGAATCCATGCTCGCGATTGCGGGGGCGGCGCACCTCGAATGACCGTGGCCGGCCGGCTGGCTATCCGACGGGGGTGTCGTGACGTCACGCCTTCCAACTCGCTTGGGCCGGGCGGCGTTGCGCGCGCTCACAAAAACGCCGAAAATAAAGCCATCCGCTGAAAAATGAGCGAAGTGACTACTTGTTTTCGGTGTACTCGCACACTGAGGACTCATTTTCTGTATTATCGTAAAATGTTCAGATTTTGTGTCCGTATCCCTTTAAATACCTTTATAGGGTCACGGGAGGTTATCAATTATTCTCCGATAGTTTCTGGGCAATTTTTCAAAGAGTCTTATTTCTTAGGGGGAGGGGGAGGCGGGGAAGCGCAAAATAATGTTTCGAAAGACTACTCCCGCTACTCGAACTGATTTAGCGCCTCTCTTTATATTGTTCCCCTCACAGAAGGTTTTGGAGGGCAGGGCAATCGCCGCGTAGTAGGACTGACCTTCGGAATCCCGGAGGTGTTCGAGGCGTGCTTGCGTGGGTGCGCGCACGGCTTTCGTTCCTTGTTTACCGCGGGTAGTTAGGGGAGCGAACCACGGCCTCGTAAGTATAGCACACGCTGTACCGCTCGACTATACGATAAGCACGCTCCGAAGGGGCCGCGGTACATGAGCTGCATGCGAATGTGGGCGGCGCGGGACGCACGTGATGGCGGCGCGGGCTAGAAGGCCGAGAAGAGAGGAAACGCGTGGCTCGATGGAGGGGGGGGGGGGGGGGAGGGCTCGTATAGTATAGTATAGTGTAGTCAGCGCCAGTTAGCGCAACGCGAAGCCGGCAGGGCGGCTACCGATTTTCAAGAGCCGTGCTCTTCTCCGTCTCTGGAGGCTCGAGTCTATCTCTCTCTGCCCCGGCACACGCCGCGTCGATAGAGACGTGCTCGCGGCAATCGGCTGCAGCATAAATGTATAATCCGCCCCGAAGTGAGCACGCGTTGTTGGTGTGCGTGTGCGCTCGTGTAGAGGAATAAAAAAAGGAGTGCGTGCTTACTTTGTCCGCGCGTTCGATCTTTAGGTGATCGCATTCCTTGTTAACCAAACGACGAACTGGAAGTTGGTGCGTGGATTCACGACGGTGAAAAAAAAATATTAATAAAGAAACACGCAATGCCATTGAAACAGAAACGGTGGGGAGCGTAATGCTCACTAATGAATGCTCAATAATGCTCACTACTCTTCACTGTAGAAACGCAGATTTTCACTAACGTTTCTTTCGTGAGTCAAATTTACATTAACGTCATCAGAAACGTACAATTCTACCACTGTTACCGACTGTTACATGTAGAGTAACGTTTTGTTATTAAAAGAGTGCGTTTGTAATAGAACCTTCTGGGTTACGGTAAGCGCGCAGCCTTCTTTAGCCTCCTAAATTTTCTTCGCGCTTTCATATTCATGCATTCTTACGGTTTGTTTATGTGCCCTCCCAGTATAGTCATATCACGACACGGTACATGCTCAATATATTATACACGGGAACACATGGGTTCCTAAATGGGCTCCCCATGTGTCGACACTGGATTATTGTTCGCGGGGCAAGTGTCTTTTTCGGTATAGGGTATCCAAGCGCATTGGTTAATAGGCGAGCACCCCAGCTCGGTGGAACAAAAAAGTTTTCAATCAATCAATCAATCAATCGAAGCGCGTTTCGCCATCACGCGGCGTCGACAACTGTATGGCCCCGCTGACGGCCAATGTTCGCACTCGACTGTCGCACCGCGAAACTTCTCTCTCCGCTTCCACTCGATATACGGCGATTGTCTTGAGCGAGGCAGGTGATCCGCATCGTCGAAACGCTTCTCTCGTCACCATCGTGCGGTTCCCAAGGAGGCCATCAAACGGGCCACACGCTTCACGCAGCCGGACCCGCCATTCGCAAGGAGACCGTCGCGTATCGTCGCCACGTGTATTACAGGTGGACGACCACGGGTGACTCGTTCATCTCCATGGTGATGTGCCCCCCCCCCCCCCCTCCCATGGAGAACTCTCGGTCGAGGGCCGAGAGTTAAATGATTCAGGGGCGGTAAAAGGGGAGACCCCGCCGGTGCGAGGCGACAACGACCTGTTGTTGCACGCGGCTCGATGTTAGCTTAACAGCTCGCCTTGCGCCACGACGACGGGCGAAGGACGGTTCGGCGGAGCCAATGCAGCTTCGTAAATGTTTACTTAAGCGTCGCGTTTCTTCGAGCACCTGGCGTGCTGCGCGCCGCGGCTCGGGACACCGTGGGCTAAAAGCGCTCGCTACAAGTGAAAAAAGAAAAGAAAGGAAGGTTCTCACCTATGCTGTACGAAGCACCCCAGACAAACTGTGAACCACGCCACTTGCTGGAAGGATCTTAAGATTGTCTATGCGTACGAGGCGTATATATATTGGCGTTTACGGAACGCCGAAGACGTAGACGTGAAGAGTAGCATTGGTGGCGCCACCTATCGAACCATTGAGTCCAATCAGTGTGCAAATATGATGTTTCGACTGCGAAATGATCGCGACGATGTGCTTTGACAGATTCAGTTGCGGCTCCAAAAA